>NC_090812.1:52341155-52351155 GCF_000390325.3 Nicotiana tomentosiformis
CAGGCCTAGAGATCGAGTGTTGGGCCTACTTCTTCCAGTCATCCAGGGGAACTTGCTAGTTCCAGGATGAAAAAGTTTCTCCAGCTAGATCCTCCAGTGTATACGAGTACTGATCCCGAGGAGGACCCCAAGGACTTCATTGATGAGATGCACAAGACTCTTCGGGTTATGCATGCTACAGAGACGGAGGGAGTAGAGTTGGTCTCCTACCACCTGAAAGGGGTGGCCTATTCTTGGTCTGAGTTGTTGGAGGAATCCCGTGAGGAGGGAAGTCCTCCGGCAAGGTGGGGTGAATTCACAGATGCCTTTATGGATCATTTCTTGCCTGCCGAAACTAAGGCAACCCGTGTCGCTGAGTTTGAAATTCTGAAGCAGGGTAGTATGAATGTGTGGGATTATATCATATGAAGTTTGCGCGCATGTCCAAGTATGCTATTCTCATGTTGCCCACTATGGAGGCTAGAGTGTTCCAGTTTGTACAGGGCCTTAGCCCCTTGGTTATCAATGAGGCCTCTATAGCTGCCTTGAATTCCGATTTGAACTATGGTAAGATGGTGGCATTTGCTCAAGCCACAGAGACCCGCAAATTGAAGAATAGAATGGAGTGTCAGAGTAGCAGCAAGGCCTGGTCCGCGGGCAACTTTGGTGGTTCTTCCGGTGGTGGTGGTGGTAGGTTGGTATTCAGGGGAGGGTCATCAGTACCATCCCAATCATTCGCCCAGTCATCGATGGGTGCACAGTCATCTGGGCCCAGTCAGGGCAACAGGGGACCTAACCAGCAAGGTCGGCCCGACAGAAGGTTTCAGCAGCGGAGGCTTCCATGCCCTAAGTGTGGGAGGATGCACTTTGAGTCCTGCTTCATGGACCTACCAGTATGCTTTGGGTGTGGTGTGAGGGTCACATTTAGAGAGATTGCCGCTCGTCCCGCCGAAATATGGACAGAGGTGCGGCACAGCTAGCTAATTCTACAGCTACTGCATCCACAACACCTCCAGCTCGAGGCACCCCAGCACCCGCAGGGCGTGGTGCAGCTAGGGGTGTTGCACAAAATTTGGGAGGACCCAGCAGATTTTATGCTATGCGGAAGCATCGGGAATCAGAGACTTCTCCAGATGTTGTCACAGGTCTATTGTCTGTCCAATCCCATGATGTATATCCTCTTATTGATCCCGGTTCCACTTTGTCATATGTCACACCTTATGTTGCTATAGAATTTAGGATAGAACCAGAACAACTTCATGAGCCATTCTCCGTATCTACTTCGGTTGGTGAGTCTATTTTGGCCGCGCGGGTTTATAGGGATTGTGTTGTCATGTTTCGTGGTTGGGATACCGTGGCCGATCTTATTGAATTGAGAATGGTCCAATTTTGATATGATAATGGGGATGGATTGGCTTTATTCATGTTTTTCCAAGCTTGATTACCGAACCAGAACTATTAGGTTCAAATTTCCAAATGAGCCAGTTATTGAGTGAAAGGGTGATGATGTAGTGCCGAAGAGTAGGTTTATTTCTTACCTTAAGGCCACGAAAATGATCAAAAAGGGGTGTATTTAACATTTGGTCTGAGTTACGGACACCGATGTTGAGGCACCTACGCTTGAGTCTGTGCCTGTTGTGAATGAATTTTCAGGAGTCTTTCTGAATGAACTCTCTAGGATTCCCCCAGACAGGGAGATTGATGTTGGGATTGATGTGATGCCAGACACGCATCCTATATCTATTCCTCCCTATAGGATGGCACCAGCATAATTGAAGGAACTAAAGGAGCAGCTGAAGGACTTGTTAGAAAAGGGTTTCATCCGGCCGAGTGTGTTGCCTTGGGGTGCACCGGTCTTTTTTGTAAGGAAGAAAGATGGGTCACTGAGAATGTGTATTGACTATCGGCAGCTTAATAAGGTAACAATCAAGAATAAGTACCCACTTCCAAGTATAGATGACTTGTTTGACCAATTGCAAGGTGCTAGGTACTTCTCCAAAATTGATTTACGATCTGGGTATCACCAATTGAAGATCAGGGAGCGGGATTTCCAAAAACAGCTTTCAGAACCCGATATGGACACTTTGAATTTTTGGTGATGTCTTTTGGGCTAACAAATGCCCCAGCATCTTTCATGGATCTTATGAATCGAGTTTTTAAGCCATTCCTAGACTCTTTTGTGATAGTGTTTATTGACAATATTATTGTATATTCACAAAGTTGAGAAGACCATGCCGATCATCTCAGGGTAGTTCCGCGAACCCTAGATCAGCACCAGTTATATGAAAAAGTTTTCAAAGTGTGAATTTTGGATTGAATCGGTTATATTCTTGGGTCATGTAGTCTCTAGTGAGTTAATTAAGGTTGATCCTCAGAAAATTTCAGCTGTGAAGAATTGGCCGAAACCTACAACTCCAACAGAGATTCGCAGATTCTTAGGCTTAACTGGATATTACAGGAAGTTTGTGGAGGGGTTTTCTACTCTTGCCTCCCCATTGATTAAATTGACGCAGAAGGCGATTAAGTTACAATGGTCAGATGCTTGTGAAAAGAGTTTCTAAGAATTCAAAGCAAGATTGACTACGACACCGGTGTTGACTCTACCAGAGGGTATAGATGAATTTGTGGTATATTGTGATGCTTCAAGAATCGGGCTTGGATGTGTATTAATTAACAATGGAAAGGTTATACCTTATGCTTCTGGGCAACTCAAGAATCATGAAAAGAACTATCCAACACATGATTTAGAACTTACGGCAGTGGTATTTGCATTGAAAATTTGGCGTCATTATTTATATGGGGTCCATGTTGATATATTCACGGACCATAAGAGCCTTCAATATATTTTCAAGCAGAAGGAATTGAATCTAAGGTAGAGAAGATGTCTTGAGTTACTCAAGGACTACGACATTGATATTTTATATCATCCGGGAAAGGCAAATGTTGTGGCAGATGCTCTTAGTTGGATATCCATGGGTATTTTGGCTCACTTGGAGGCATATCAAAGGCCATTGGCCAAGGAAGTTCACCGATTGGCTAGCTTGGGAGTTCGTCTTGCGGACTAGCGGACTCTAGTGAAGGAGGGGTAATTGTTCAAAATAGGGCTGAATCATCGCTTGTTGTGGAAGTAAAAAAGAAACAATACAACGATCCATTGTTAGTGCAATTGAAAGAGGGGATTCATAAACATAAGACCATGGCCTTTTCTCTTGGCATGGATGATGGTACACTAAGGTACCTAGGGCATCTATGTGTTCCAAATGTAGATGATCTCCGGGAAAGAATCATGACCGAGGCTCACACTTCTAGGTATTCCGTGCACCCAGGTTCTACAAAAATGTATCATGATCTTAAGAAAGTCTATTGGTGGAATTATATGAAGAGGAATATAGAGGACTTTGTGGCAAGGTGTCTGAGTTGTCAGCAAATGAAGGTTGAACACCAACAGCCCGGTAGGTTGGCACAAAACACAGAAATTCCAATGTGGAAGTGGGAGATGATTAATATGGACGTTGTGGTAGGATTACCTCGTACTCCTCATAAGTTTGACTCAATTTGGGTGATTGTGGATCGACTCACGAAATTAGCACACTTTTTGCAGGTTAAGTCTATCGACACAGTGGAGCAGCATGCTCAGTTGTATATCAATAAAATAGTCAAGTTGCATGGCACCCCAGTCTCCATCATTTCTGATCGGGGAGCACAATTTACTACTAATTTTTGGAAGAAATTTCAGCAAGGTTTGGGCACTCAGGTGAATCTTTGTATTACCTTTCACCCGCAGACTAATGGGCAGGAAGAGCGAACTATTCAAACGTTTGAGGATATGTTGTGTGCTTGTGTTCTAGATTTCAAAGGTAGATGGGGTGATCATTTACCACTCATAGAATTTGCCTACAACAATACCTATCATGCTAGAATTCAAATGGTACCGTTCGAGGCTTTATATGGTAGGAGATGTATATCTCCCATTGGGTGGTTTGAAATTGGGGAAGCGGAGTTGATAGGGCCAGACCTCGTGCATCAGGCCATGAAAATAGTTAAAATCAGTAAGGAGCGGTTGAAGAATGCTCAGACTCGTCAGAAATCCTATTCGGATGTTCGTCATAGGGATTTGGAGTTCAAATAAGATGGTTGGATATTCTTGAATGTTTCCCCCATAAAGGGTGTAATGCGATTCGGTAAGAAAGGGAAATTGAGTCTGAGATATGTCAGACCGTACAAAATTATTCAGAGGATCGGTGAGGTGGCGTACAAGCTTGAGCTAACACCTGAAATGTCATTAGTACATAGTGTTTCATGTATCTATGTTGAAGAAATGAGATCCGACACTCATTATTCCGGTTGAGACTATTGAGATAAATGAGAAATTGACTTACGAAGAGATTTCGGTTTTTATTATTGATCGACAAGTCCGAAAATTGAGAAATAAAGAAATTGCCTCCGTGAAAGTGTTATGGCGAAACGAACATGTTGAAGAGGCTACTTGGGAGGCCGAGGAAGAAATGAAGAAAAAGTATCCTTATTTATTTGAATAGCCATGTATTTATAAAGTTTTGATCTATGAAAATTCTAAGAATTGCTTTTAATGAATTATGTATCATTTGTAAAATTGGTGTTAAGGGTGATCCTTTCTGGTAATATATTGCTTGCGAGGCCGCATGTGGTGTTGTTTTGTATTATGTTACGTCGTTAGATTATGTATATGTTGTTAGGATGTGTTTCTGGGGCTTTCTGACAGGTGGATGGGCCCAGTTACAAGGGAAACTCTAGCGAAATTTTTGGAAATTTAGGGAGTTAGTCAAATTTGGGGTTGCTGGTGTGTGGTATGAAAACTGAGTTGCATATGATGATAATAATAGGTTTTGACCCTCATTCGAGGACGAATGATACTAAGTGGGGGAGAATGTAAGGCCCCATAAAATTGTTGCAAAAGAAAGTAATGTTGCGTAGTGCCGAATTGGTTTTACGTGTTGAGTGTAATAGAAATTCTTTGCGGTTCGCAAGCTCGCTGCGGTTCGGACGTTTTGGGTTGAACAATGCACCGGAAAGTAAAGGAGAATTTTTGGCAGAAAAATGCATTTCTGCGGTCCATTATGCAACCGCAGAATCACTCCGCAGGCCGCATAATGGCTGCAGAAGTGAGGCAGGAGAGGGTCAGTCTGGAAGCAATTATACGGTCGACTATGCGACCGCATAACTGTTCTATGGTGCATTATGCGACCGCAGAACAGTTATGCAGACCGCATAGTGACCGTAGACGCATGCAGATTTTTGGTCGTTTTGGTCTGCAATTATGCAACCGATATGCAGTCCGCATATTGATTATGCGATCGTTGACCTTGTTCCGGAGCTCCATTTTGGGTTTTTAAAACCCGACCCTACTTCGTTAAATACATTCTTTGGGCTATTTTTGAGCTATAATCTGACATTTTAGAGTGAGAGAGAGTGACCTAGAGTAAGAAGGTGTTCTTCAATTATTGTTCTTTAATTCTTGCTCAAGTTTTGGAAGATTAAAAAGGGAAACTCACTAGGTCTTCATCCTTGAGAAAAGATTCTACACCCTAACCCTTAATTTCGAATTTTGTCTGAAAATGGGTAATTAGCAAGATAAATTTTGGGAATGAGAGTTGTTTATTTTACATGCATGTGATATCAAAGGGTGTATGATGATTGTTGAACTAAGCATGGTAAATATTGGGTTGTGGGATGATGGAATCCTCCATAAAAGGACCTTGAAACCTTGTGTACACCTAGTGTTTGATAAAATGCTCAAATGAGCTAGAACCATGATCATCTTCCTAATTTTGGTTCAATTTGTTATATTTCAAAAATAGATTGAAGTTGCTAAGAATTCCGAAATATTTAGAGTGTAAGGAAGCTCAAGTGAGGTATGTTGGCTAAACTCTTCTTTAAGAATTGGAATTCTCATTATCCTTGTAAGTTCCAAGATGTTGATTACAAATCAAGTATTCCGATAAGTTTTTTGATAAAGATAGATGTTCAATTTGTATTTCAAATGCTCTTATCATATTGCATTATAAATTGAGGATCTGTTCCAAACTATGGATTGTGTATCCACATGTTATAATTTCAAGTCGTGATTTTATATGAAAGTTATTATGCCAAGTTGTGTAGAGATTGGGATTGTGATACACCTCAACACACACACACACACACACACACACACACACACACATATATATATATATATATATATATATATATATATATATATATATATATATATATTGGGGTAAGGCGGCATAGCCGCTTTATATTGGTCTTGGAATCGTTGATGCATTTCCAACCGCATACATTGGGGTAAGGAAGCATAGCAACTTTGTGTAGGTTCTTGGTACTGTGGTTATACATCCACCCGCATACATTGGGGTGAGGTGGCAGGGCTGCTTGAGTAGAGTTGTGGTATTGTACTTACACCTCCACCTGCATACATCGGGTGAGGCGGCGGGGCCGCTTTGTGTGAAGATGGTTACAAATGATCTCATTTTAAATCCTATAAATGATATTGATAGCTCTTAATAAGCTTGCTCTAGTTTAAACGGTTAGCTACATCATGCTATTGTCACCCTGATTCATCATATTCATATTGTATTTCTAAATTCTTAAATTGGTGTTTGGCTTTCATACTAGTACTATTCGACAGTACTAATGTCCCTTTTACCGGGGGCGCTGCATCTTTAAATGGATGCAGGTGATTCCACAGTAGGAGGTATTGATCAGTGATAGCAGTACACCTTCTTCCCAGCTGACTTGGTGAGCCCCACTTCATCCCGGGGTCATGTATCTTTTGTTCTTTGTGTATTTTGTTTGAGGTATAGCCGGGGCCTTGTTGCCGGCATTATCATTGTACTCTTCTTTATCTACATCGTAGACATAGTGTGGGTTGTGTATTGGTGCTGGGAAATACAAACTATGTTATGTTGTGGTTGTATTACTTGTCCCATTTGAGACTTTAAAAATGATGAAAACTATTGGTAATAAATTGGTATTGTAGATATGATCACGTTTTTGTCTAATTAATGAAACTATGTATTATCTTCATTCGTGGATGAGTTGGGTAGATGGAAATCTAACAGGCTTGCTCGGTCGGGTTCACTCGGTTGAGCACCGGTCGCGCTCCTCGATTTTGGAGCGTGACAGTACCGGAATTGATAACATTCGAGAATATGCTGGATTATACACAAAAGATTCTTTTTTGGCTCTCTCTTTAGCCCAATGTCTCTTATCCCTAGGAGGTCTTCCTCCACTAGCAGGTTTTTTCGAAACACTCTATTTATTCTAGTATGGATGGAAGGCAAGCCTATAATTCTTGGTTTTAATAGGACTCCTTACAAGCGTTGTTTCTTTCTACTATTATCTAAAAATAATAAAGTTATTAATGACTGGACGAAACCAAGAAATAACCCCTCATATGCGAAATTATCGAAGATCCCCTTTAAGATCAAACAATTCCATCAAATTGAGTATGATTGTTTGTGTGATAGCATCTACTATACCAGGAATATCAATGAACCTGATTATTGCAATTGCTCGGGATAGCCTTTTTTAGCTTCTAGAGTCTATTTCTTAGTTCAAGATCCCTCTTACTAAGTGGAATCAAAGAATTAGTAGATCTGTTCCGCCCAAAATGGGAATGGGGTAGGGTTATGAACTTATAATCTGATGGTCTAGTCGATTCCATGATTATAAGTTCATTCCATACCGGACCAGGCCGAAGTAGGGTTATATACATTCTCATTATGAGAAGGGGTCATTCGGGCCTATCTAAATAGATACTATGTTTACATATGGATCCCTACATCATTACATTCCATTTAGGATTAGGAATATGCGTAATCGGGCTTGCTTTTTACATATCTCTATTGGGACCCTATTCACCTCTTTGAGTGAATCGAGAAATAGGTTTGAGTGTCCATCTTTTTTATATATATCTGGCATTGCATTCTCCGAATAATTCAAATCGAAACAATTGGATGTCCAACTCGGGCCTGTATGACATGACCGATCAATAGATCCACCTTTGTCATATATTCCATACATCACACTAGATAGATATCATATTCATGGAATACGATTCACTTTCAAGAAGCCTTGGTGGTGAAATGGTAGACACGCGAGACTCAAAATCTCGTGCTAAATAGCGTGGAGGTCCGAGTCCTCTTCAAGGCATAATATTGAGATTCTCAATAAGAGAGCTCGGATCGAATCGGTATTGATATATTGATTCGATCCGAGCTCTTGGAATTGGAATAAATTCGACAGCGGATCGCGAAATTTTGGTGATCTTCTCTATCTAAACAATTCGAAGTGCTTTTCTTGCGTATTCTTGATAAACCAGCGTTTATATATAGATGTAGGAGGATCTGTTTGGGAAGTAAGAAGCCCCTTTGACATCTCTTCATCTGCAAATAATTCTCGATGTGAAAACACAGAGCCAGGGGGCTGATCTTTGAATAGGAAAAAGAGTGGATCTGCAGGGTCCCAAATGAATTGGCTTATTCGAAAAAGGCCTTGTTCTTTGGAAGATCTATCTCGTGTCTGGTACTGCATGGTTCCACTCTGCAAGAACTCCGAATCATTCTCTTGAAGCTCATCCTCTTCATCATAAATGATCCGCTTGCCCCGAAATGACCTGGACCAATAGGGAAATCCCAATTCATTGGGCCTTTCGATACAATCAAATAGAAAGCCCCAAGGGCGCCATATTCTAGGAGCCCAAACTATGTGATTGAATAAATCCTCCTGCGGGTCAAGGGCTCCTTCTCCCTCCCCTTCTTCAAACTCCGATTCATATTTTTCATAGAGAAATCTCTGATCAAGGATAGAACAAGAGCCGTTTTGCATCATATCTAAGGGATTCCTCGGTTCGGGCCGAAGAAGCAATGTCACTCGATCATTATCAAACTGACTGCAATCTTTTTCTGTCCGTGAAGATCCCACCAGAGCGCCTTCTACTTCTAATAGGCCATGAACTAGATCAGAATCATTCTCAACGAGTCCATAAGAAGTGATCCCATTTTTTTCATCGGGTCCGGATAAAGACCAAAGATCTTGAGCGACCGATCCGGCAGAACAACTCAAAAGATAAAGAAGTATCGTTAATCTCTTCATGCTCGTTCCAAGCTCGAAGTACCATTTGTACAAATAAGAATCCCCTTCGTTACATGATTTCTTCTTCATATAGATAGATATAGGATCTATGGGGCAATTACTTAGAAGTACATTTTGTGCTACAGCCCTTCCTATCTGATAGAAAAGGATCCCATGATCCTGAACCGATCTTACCTGGGATCGCAAATCCCAAGTTTGTCTATGAAGAGCGGATCTAATTGTATTAGTGTCTATAATTGATTTCTTCTGTGTAATACTAATCGATAGGACCTCATTGGTAAGTGCTACAAGATCTCGTGCATTGGAACCCATGGTTATGGACCCGAATCCGTTAGTATGGAACATTTTCTTTTCCAAGTGAAATCCCCTAGTATATGAAAGAGTGAAAAAGTGCTTTCGTTGTTGTGGAAGAAGAAGCCTTCGTATCTTAATGCACGTATTTAATTTATTCGGAGCTATTAGAGCGGGATCCACTTTTTGGGGAATATGAGTCGAAGCAATAACAAGAATATTTCTAGTAGAACATCTTTCACAATCCCTGGAGAGATGGTTCACTAATAGACCGAGGGCTAAGTCATTCGACTCATTCACATCCAGATCATGAATGTTTGGAATCCATATTATGCAAGGAGACATTGCTTTTGCTAATTCGAATTGAAGGGTGATATAAAATCGGTCTATTTCCGGCATCATATCCATAGTTAGCCCATTCATCCTAGTTAGCAGTTCCAGCTCCGTATCAAGGTCACGATCGATATCGTCACTAGCATCAAGATTGGCACTATCATCAATATCGTCACTATCATCAATATCGATCTCATCAAGAAGAAAACCTTTAGGCTTGTTATCCAGGAACTTGTTCAGAAATACCGTAATGAAAGGAACA
>NC_090812.1:52358655-52476155 GCF_000390325.3 Nicotiana tomentosiformis
TCTTGAAGAGCTAGAGACGAGATGGCCGACTTTGACACTCACTATGGGTCAATAATATTAAATAACCATAAAAATAGAAATATTTATATCAATGTGATTCATAGAATTAACAATAATTTTATTGAACCAGCAGAAATAATTAAATTCCTTCAATTCCAATAAATTTCCAGTTTATCAATTAGCCTCATTTACAGGAATAACAATAATTCCTTAACAAGTAGAGATAATTAAATTCTTTAAATTCCAATAATTGCCAAATTTCAATTAGCTTCACAAGCTGAAATAAACTATCAAAGTATTGTGTAATTATTATTATTAAGCACGATTTCTGCCGAGGTCATTCGGCCTGATCCAGAGTGTCGTTTACACTGCCGAGGGACGTGCGGCACGATCCATAGATGCATCTATCCTGCCGAGGCGTTCGGCCCCCTCCACAAGAAAGGAGGACATTTTCTTATGTACCTCCGGAATGAGAGTATGTTTATTATAAGATAAATTCGAGAGGATGAATAATTTCTTTTAATAATTAATTACGTTAAACAGAAATAAGCATATAAGATTTCCATCTTTTACTATCTCTCACTAAAAATTTACGATATATATCAAATAATGTAATTAAATAACGGATATAATTTACATAAGTAATTCATGCTTTGAATGATAAACTACCCGGACTTTAGCATTATAGTTGCTAGGCACGAACTCTCGTCTCCTCGTGCGTACGTAACCCCCACAATTAGCAACAATTATTAATTTAATTACCTATGGGGTAATTTCCCCTCACAAGATTAGACAAGAGACTTACTTTGTCTCAATGCCCACTTCCGATCACGATGTTGTGTAAAAATCCCAATTCGGTACCGAAAATCTGAAACTATCCAAAAGTTATATGAAATAATTAATACATGTTAAATAATTCAAAATTTATCTATTAAATAAATTACCCTATCCAAAATGGTAAAATTTCTAAAATTCACCCCGAGCCCACGTGCCCGGATTTCGGAAATTATCGGAGAGAATCGTTACCCATAATCTCAAGAACTCAAATATACCATTTCCATCCAATCTCATAGTAATTTTCGTGGTTAAAATCCAAAAATATCAATTTCTAGGTTTTTCTTCAAAACCCCAAATTTTTACTAATTTCTATGAATTTTCACGCCAAAATTCGTATATAAGCCAAGTATTTAACTTGCAATAGGTAGGAATCACTTACCTTGACATAAATGATGAAAATGGAGCTCCAAAATCGCTCCTAGGTCGGCTCCCATGGAGGAAATGAGATGAAATGATCCAAACCCATTTTTTCATACTTATACACTGCCCAGGCAACCCTTCATCGCGTTCGCGAGACCCCCATCGCGTTCGCGATGAACAAAATTCTCAGAAGCCATTTTCAAACTCTTCTCAGATAGCCTCTAGTATAATGGTCATAACTTTTTGTACAAAACTCCAAATCATAAATGGTTTGACTTTGTGGAAACTAGATATCAAGGACTATAACTTTCATATGTTGATCATCTCCCAATTCCTTAAAGATTTTGAGATATAAGCTGTCAAAGTCAGCCCTGTGAAATATAAATTTTTTTATCTTCCCGGGCAGCCTGTAGTTTACCAGCCATAACGTTTTGTACACAACTCCAAATGCTAAATGGTTGGCCCTTTTTAAAACTAGACACAAAGAGCTACAATTTTTATTTTTGGATCATCTCCAAATTTTTTATAGATTGTGAGACATGAGCCTCCGAAGTCAGACCTGCGGAACAGAGATTTTCTTCTTCGCGAACGCGAAGAACAAAATCCCAGAAGCCAAATCCTTCTTCGCGAACGCAAGAGGATCCTCGCGAACGCGAAGAACAACACCAGACACCCGCATCAGCTATTGCAAAATAGCCCGAAATGATCCGGAACCACCCCGAAATACACCTGAGGCCCTCGAGACCCCGTCCAATCATACCAACCAGTCCCATAACATAACACAAACTTGCTCGATGCCTCAAATCACATCAAACAACATCGAAATCATGAATCGCACCCCAATTCAAGCGTAATGAACTTTAGAACTTCAAACTTCTATATTCGATTTCGGAACCTATCAAATCACGTCCGATTGACCTCAAATTTTGCACACAAATCACATTCGACATTACAGACATACTCCAACTTCCGGAATCAGAATCCGACCCCAATATCAAAAAGTCCACTTCCGGTCAAACTTCTAAAAAATCTTCAAATTTCTAGCTTTAGCCAAATGACTCCAAAATGACATACGGACCTCCGAATCTACTTCCGAGTGCGTTCCCAATTCCAGAATCACCATACGGAGCTATTCTCATACTCCGAATCCCAAACGGACATTGATAACCTTGAAATGCACTTCAACCCAAATTTATGGAATTCTTCCAAAATGCTAACTTCCACAATAGGTGCCGAAACACTCACGGGTTATCCAAAACCCGATACGTACATACGCCCAAGTCCGAAATCATCATACGAACCTGTTAGAACCTTCAAATCCCGATTCCGATATCATTTACTTAAAAATCTAACTTTAGTCAATTCTTCCAACTTAAAGCTTCTGAAATGAGAATTTTCTTTCCAAATCAATTCTAAACTTCCGAAATTTCAATTCCGACCTCGCGTGCAAGTCATAATACCTGAAGTGAAGATACTCGTGGCCTCAAACTGCTGAACGACGCGCTAGGGCTCAAAATGACCAATCGGGTCGTTACAGTGATAATTTGATTCACAATCATTTATTAAAACAAATCCCTTTGTAGCCAATCATTTATTAAAAAAAAATTGAATTATGGGCGAACGACGAGAATTGAACCCCCGCATGGTGGATTCACAATCCACTGCCTTGATCCACTTGGCTACATCCGCCCCCTTACCTACTGACATTCCATTTTTATAATTAGAAAACAAAAGATTCAAGTTCGAATATTTCTCTTCTTTCTTATTTCAATGATATTATTATTTCAAAGATAAGAATATGAAGTCAAAATTAGATTTTTTTTTGAAATAAAAAAAAAAATATAGTAACATTAGCAAGAAGAGAAACAAGTCATATTTCTATAATTTTAAATAAATACAAAATCAAAATAGAATACTCAGTCATGAATAAATGCAGGCAAATAACCTCTCCTTCTTTTTCTATAATGTTAGCAAAAACTTCTATGTGAGGAAAATACTAGTAAATAAAAAAAAGAAAAAAAATGAGCAATAGCACCCTCTTGATAGAACAAGAAAATGATTATTGCTTTTTTCTTTTTAAAACTTCCTATAGACTAGACTGGGATCTTATCCATTTGTAGATGGAGCTTCGATAGCAGCTAGGTCTAAAGGGAAGTTGTGAGCATTACGTTAATGCATAACTTCTATACCAAGGTTAGCACGGTTAATGATATCAGCCCAAGTATTAATTACACGATCTTGACTGTCAACTACAGATTGGTTGAAATTGAAACCATTTAGGTTGGAAGCCATAGTGCTGATACCTAAAGCGGTAAACCCGATACCTACTATAGGCCAAGCAGCTAGGAAGAAGTGTAACGAACGAGAGTTGTTGAAACTAGCATATTGGAAGATCAATCGGCCAAAATAACTATGAGTAGCTACAATGTTATAATTTTCTTCCTCTTGACCGAATCTGTAACCTTCATTAGAAGATTCATTTTCTGTGGTTTCCCCGATCAAACTAGAAGTTATCAAAGAACCATGCATAGCATTGAATATGGAGCCGTCGAATACACTAGCTACGCCTAACATGTGAAATGGGTGCATAAGGATGTTGTGCTCAGCCTGGAATACAATAATAAAATTGAAAGTACTAGAGATTCCTAGAGGCATACCATCAGAAAAACTTCCTTGACCGATTGGGTAGATCAAGAAAACTGCGGTAGCAGCTGCAACGGGAGTTGAATATGCAACAACAATCCAAGGTCGCATACCCAGACGGAAACTAAGTTCCCACTCACGACCCATGTAATAAGCTACGCCAAGTAAGAAGTGTAGAATAATTAGTTCATAAGGACAACCGTTGTATAACCATTCATCAACGGATGCCGCTTCCCAGCTTAGGTGAAAATATAAACCTATAGCTACAGAAGTAGGAATAATGGCACCGGAAATAATATTATTTCCGTAAAGTAGAGACCCTAAAATAGGTTCACGAATACCATCAATGTCTACTGGAGTAGCAGCAATGAAGGCAATAATTAATACAGAAGTTGCCGTCAATAAGGTAGGGATGATCAAAATACCAAACCATCCAATGTAAAGACGGTTTTCAGTGCTCGTTATCCAGTTACAGAAGCGACCCCATAGGCTTTCGCTTTCACGTCTCTCTAAAATTGCAGTCATGGTAAAATCTTGGTTTATTTAATCATTAGGGACTCCAAAGCACACTAGTTTTCTACAAATAAAAATAGAAAATGGAAGGCTTGTTATTCAACAGTATAACATGACTTATATACTCGTGTCAACCAAGGTGTATGTAGATCTATTCAAGTTTTTAATGAAGTTGATTGGAAAAATACGGACTTCTCTACAGAGAATTAGAATTTCGATATGCTAGTGGGTTGCCCGGGATTCGAACCCGGAACTAGTCGGATGGAGTAGATAAGTTACTTGTTAAAAAAAAAATGTTAATCTTAAATTAAATAAAAATAAACAAGTAAAGACCCCTCCCCAAGCCGTGCTTGCATTTTTCATTGCACACGGCTTTCCCTATGTATACATCAGTTCCTTTCTTATAGAAATTAGAAAGACTTTAAAAAGTTGAATACTCAGTTGATTTACCCTTAATTACTATTACAATCAACATTTCAGAATAGTTAAAAAAATTTATCTCTTCGTCATTTAGAAAAATATTTCCATTTAGAAAATCTAAGAATGAATCATTGATAATCCGCCAGATCATTGATACAAAAAAATCCAAATACCAAATTCGACTTCTATATAATCCCCACAAACTAGAAGAAGCTCGTGGGAAGGTCAAAGAAAGAACTTGTTCTTCCGACGTTAAGAACTCTTCCAATAATTCCGAGCCCGATCTTTTCAAAAAAGCGCTTACAATACTTTTGTGTTTCCGAGCTAAAGTTCTAGCACAAGAAAGTCGAAGTATATACTTTATTCGATATAAAATCTTTTTTTGGAAGATCCGCTACAATAATGAAAACGATTTCTGCATATACGCCCAAATCGGTCAATAATATCATAATCTGATAAATAGGACCTAACTGGTTTACTAATGAGATACCCTAATATGGTACAAAATTTTGCTTTAGCTAATGATCCAATCAAAAGAATAATTGGAACAAGGGTATCGAACTTCTTAATTGCATTATTGATTAGAAAAGAATTTTCTAACATTTGACTACGTACCATTGAAGGATTTAGTCGCACACTTGAAAGTTAGCCCATAAAGTCACGAGAATGATTGGATAATTGATTTATATGGATCCTTCCTGTGTGAAAGCACAGAGAAAAATGACATTGCCAAAAATTGACAAGGTAAAATTTTCATTTATTCATCAAAAGAAACGTCCCTTTTGAATATAATGCATGAAAGGATCCTTGAATAACCATAGGGTAACCTGAAAATCCTTAGCAAAGACTTCGACAAGACGTTCTATTTTTCCATAGAAATATATTCATTCAAGAAGGGCTTCAAAAGATATTGATCGTAAATGAGAAGATTGGTTCCGTAGAAAGACAAAAGTGGATTCGCATTCATATACATAAGAATTATATAAGAAGAAGAAGAATCTTTGATTGTTTTTTGAAAAAAGAGTAACCGGTCTTCTTTGAAGTAATAAGACTATTCAAATTCCAATATTCATGGAGAAAGAATCGTAATGAATGTAAAGAAGAGGCCTCTTTTACCCAATAGCGAAGAGTTTGAACCAATATTTCCAGATGAACGGGGTAGGGTATTAGTATATCTAATACATAATTTAGATGTGAAATATTATCCTCTAAAAAAGAAAATGTTGAATGAATTGATCGTAAATTATGAGATTTAAAAATCTTTTTGCCTTCGAAAAAAGACAAAGAAGATATTAATCATAGAGAAAACGGAATTTCCACAATAAATGCAAATCCCTCTGATATCATTTGAGAATACAAACTCTTGTTTCACCCCAAAAATTTATTTTTGTTAGAATCATTAGTAGAAATAAGAAAATGATTATGTTGATACATTCGAGTAATTAAACGTTTCACAATTAGGAAACTTAATTTATTGTTATAACCTGGATTTTCCAACAAAATCAATCTATTTCTATTTAAACCATGATCATGAGCAAGTGCATAAATATACTCCTGAAAGAAAGTGGATATAGGAAGTTGTGTTGTTGCGATCTATCTGGCTATAAATATTTTTGGATTTCTTTCATTTGAAATTCGATTTGAACCAAAGATGGAAGATTTTGAGGGTTATCAAATGATACATAGTGCGATACAGTTAAAACAAAGTATTATAGTAAGAATAGATACCTTATTAGATACAGGTAAACTTCTCAACTTATTCTCTATCATCTCTTTTTTTTCGTTTCGTTTAATTGGTCTATGTTATAGTGTTATAGGATAATAAGATGGTTAGAAATCCTTTATTTTTTTAACCTAATCACTCTTTTGACTTCGGAATAAAATTTTCTTTATCAATATACTATTTCTTCTAAACACACATATCTCTATAATAGAAAATGGTAATAGTTAGGATTCATTAAAAAAATCGAGAATCCACTCTGAAAATTAAAACTTGAAAACAAATATCTAATAAAAGCTTAACTTAGTCACGTAGCTAATTTCTAAGTCCCCGGCAACGGCGCCAAAAACTTGTTGCGACCAAACACACTCACGCAAGTATACGCGGTCGTCAAGTAATAAAGTGACTAAAAGTCGGATGTCGAACCCACGAGGACTTATGATTAACTATTAACTAAATTAGACTATCCCAATTATCTAAACAAGAATTAAATCTAAAAATATTTTATTCTAAACTAATTAAATAAGAAAAATATAAATAATAAACTTTGAACAGAGAAAGAGCAGATTTTAATGATATCAATGTAATGAAAACGATCTAGGGTTATGGGCTATCTAACAATCCTATTGTATTCTTCAATTGAATTGACCGACTAATTTATCTAGCTTATTGGTTGACAGGGTTAATATTGCTCATAAGAATCTGTCGAGTTCTTACTCGCCTATTCAAGCTAACCTAACGCCTATATGTCTATGGAGTTAGAATCAACAAGAACGCATTTATAATTCCTGTAAATCAACCAAGCAAGGCAATTAGGTATATGTCTATCCTAACCACGAATCCGTTCTCCGATGCCCGAGTTCAAGAACTTGCCCTACTCAATCCTATATGCAATATAGAATTCCCACTTTCGAGTTCAATTCTAGATTCGTAGATAATATTAAATTAGTGATCAAGCAATCAAATAAATAAGCGCAAGATTGAATAAATAAACTAATATGATAAATCAAGAAGTCAAAATCAATATCCGAATAACAATAGTCATGAAAGAACCACAACCCTAGAACGTGAAGTTTAGCTCCACATAGACATGGTAGCCAAACAACAAATCATATAAAGAAACATAAAAATTACTAAGTTTGGTGGGAGAAAGATGAAACTTGATGAATTCCGGCCTCCACAGCTTTGTCG
Source organism: Nicotiana tomentosiformis (assembly GCF_000390325.3). Classification (NCBI taxonomy): domain Eukaryota; kingdom Viridiplantae; phylum Streptophyta; class Magnoliopsida; order Solanales; family Solanaceae; genus Nicotiana; species Nicotiana tomentosiformis. The sequence continues at coordinate 52,366,340 of NC_090812.1, forward strand.
TGGCTTTTTCCCCCTTCCCAATATGTTAGATGACCTAAAAGAGGCATTTTTGGCTTATATATTGCGTACCAAAGTCGTGGGCCAAAGTTCTCCTATTTCTAATCCAAATCAGCTTCAGGGATTGATGCTAGGGTGGATGCGTCGCATCCACCTCGTCCTCCACTTCTCAGCTTCGCATGCTAGGGTGGACGCGACGCATCCACCCTTCTCTTCTACTTCCCAGTCTTGGATGCTATGGCGGACGCTATGGGCCGACTTCACTGCTAAGGGTGCACGAAAGATGTAGTTTTTCTAGGTTGGATGCGACGCATCCAACCCTTCTTCCTCTGGCTAGACCACCTTTTCTTCATATTTTGCACTCCAAACACCTTAAATCGTCACACATAACTTAATTAGTCATAAAACCAATAATTAAACCATGTTGGGAATTTTAAAGATCAAATAACATCAAGAAGTGGTTAAAACATGGGTAAAGTAACATCAACACATATCGAAATATGCCAAACATCACTACCCCACACTTAAACCTTTGTTCGTCCTCGAACAAACCATCCTATAGTAGACGAAACAAAATTAAGCTCTTATCATTCAAAGCACACTGCACCTATGACCATGGTTATTTGCAACAATTAGGCTCTAGGCTATGCATCACATACCCTTCCCTTTACTTATGCCATTCTTTAAAAATATTCGAACAAAGACAACATGCTCACAACAATCCTAACCTCAAAAACCGACTCAATGTCACTATGCACTCATGGCTTGAACACCCAACATCATAGAGAAGTCTAATAACGTTACCTATCCCTCGTGAAACCATGTGCCCTCACAACAAGAACAAGAGAGCGAGTTCAATCCACACATTCGAATCTCATGATCAAATATATTTTAATGACTCACATATATCAAAGAAAATCGCTCACTCTCACAAAGAAGTCACATGCATGAAATTAGTACCATAGGCTTGCCCTTAATGTAAATCTCTACTAATGTAAGCTCGCTCGATCTAAAATCAATTAGGACTTTTTCATGGTTGTAATGTGGGCTAAGGGACGGGTAGGATATATTTAAGGAATAGTGATTCACCCTCCTAAGCACTTTAACACATCATCAAATAACTTAAGCGCAAATTCTTCAACACCACTTCAATTTCACAAATAATATCACCCCAACAATATTTCCTCTTTCTTTAAGCACTACTTTAATTCATACCCACTAGCAAGAACAAGACAACAATTTATTCATTTATATTTTTCTTTCTTTCAATTTCCGCTAGTGGTGTATTATTTTACAAAATAAGTGCACCCTTCTTTCTTTCATTGGTTCCACTCAAAAGTCACCCCACACTTAGTCCCTTCTTACTTCTTTTAGCGCTCATCTAACACTTAAAGTGCTTTAAGAGGTAAAAGGATCAAAACAATGTCAATTAAGAATAAAAAGGGTATAGGCTTGTAATGTGGGTACCAAATAAAAGGTCTACAGGCTCAAAAGGTTTAACTAGGGATAGATTTTATTTGTGATAAGCAATAAGCTCAAAAAGATCAAAGAAAGCCTAAAATCATTTTTCAAACCGAGCATCACCTAAAATTTCGCTTCAACTCACATACCGGGCAAGTTCTAGACACAAGTACAATACATGGACAACACAAAAAACCTCACCACACATGGCACATGACTCACTAAGGACGATCACATTCCGACTCTCAAGCAATGCAAGTATTCACGGAGCAACGAGATATTAAGCATTAAACACAAGGTGAACACAAGTCAAGAAAATGAGAAATAGGCTGCAACAAAACATGCTATCCGTTTTAACAAGGCATCATCAATAGTTTCAGAGTGAGAAGGGAAGATATTACATATGTAAAAGCTTAAATATGCCAGTATCAACCAAGTCAAGGTCACCTAGGTTCATCATTCTTCCTCCTTTTATTCCCTACATTCCTACTCTACTCTAAAAAGAAAACAAAATTACCCGGTTCAAACTACATCCCATGGAAAAGAACCGAGGCACAAAGAAAAACCACAGGGGATTATTACTACCTAAAAAAAGCCAAAAGATATATTTTGGATTTTTGTTTAGACTTTAATCCCTCAAGAAAACTGTCTAGGAGATCAATCGTCGGGAAAAGTCCAATTTTTCTAATTTTTCATTTTTTTTTTTTCACAAAAGCTACTACACTTAAGAATGAGTACTACAACTAAGCTAAAATAGCACAGAAACTTATCCAAACGATCTCCTCACCCCACACTTAAAATTTTGCAATGTCCTCAATGCACATTATAAATAATAAGAGGGTAAACGAGACTCCCTGGTAGGCCAAAGGCCGAAGCAATAGCGGCTCACGAGGTACTCAGACTTCCCCCAGGCATCGTCCTTTGTGTGGGCACCCCACACTTAGTCCTCACCATCTAGCTCGCTTTTGCACTCTTCTAATGGCTTTGCTTCCTATGCTCATAATCCTACAAAACAAAAATAAATACTACAAAATAATAAAAATAAAATAAAATAAAAAGTAAACAAAAATAAAAGAAAGCAGTAACGCTGGGTTGCCTCCCAACAAGCGCCTGATTTAACGTAGCGGCACGACGTGAACCACTTTTTGCCTCCACCTCGAACTTATGAATTGAGCCCCTAACATGGCATCCAGTTTGCGGCTATGCTCCAGTGGTGGGGCTACAAAGATAACCAGGCCAAGTAATAAATTTTTCACTCTACACTTCTCGGCCTTTAGATGAGGAATGTATTTTTTGCTTTTTGGCATGACAAATTCAAAAATATAGGCATCATGTTCCTCTTCCATTGACTCCTCCAAAGGCTTAGATGACTCGATTTCCATGTCATCATCCAAATACAATGTCGAAAAATGTTTAGAATGAGGACCAACACGCCCCAACTTTAGAATTGTATTACTATTTATATCCTCATATGTGCACACATTAGAGTCTTCAAATATAACATTATCTGCTACCTCGCATGGCTCTAGTGTACTTTTCTCAACATGGGCATTATCAACAGAAATATGCTCGAATGATTGACTCTCCACTTTTAGCTCCTCAATTTGGCGTATAAGCTCCTTTTCAGCTTCTGACAACTCATTACTATTTTGTTGGGCGATAGACGCAACAACCTTTGCATTTAATTTATCTTGCAAGTCGTGAATAGTAGTGACAAATTTATAGATCCCTTGTCCCAGTTTAGATCTTCCCTCTATAAAGTGTCTCATCCCATCAGTAAGTTCCTCATGTTGAGCTTCATATATTTCTAACTTTTCAGCCTGTTCTGCCAGCCAAGTTTGGCTCAAAATCTCCTCTTTTTCAAAAATTTTCTCTTGCTGGTACTCGCTCTCTTCATTCAATTCTTCCATATTGGCCTTCATTCTTGTGATTGCTGCCCTCATTCTTTTCATATCTTTTTTGAGTTCATCCTGTTGCTCTGCTACTTGCCTCAGAATATCCCTAATATATGCATCAGACTCCATATCCTGCACTTCATTGCCCCTATCAAACTCAGAAACATCATTAGAAAGATCATAATAAGGGCTCAGAGAAGGATGAACAAAATTAGGACAACCATCCCAATGGCCATCTTGACCACCACACATATTACAAATATTCCACTCAAAGGATTGAGATTGTGCGCACAACTCGCTCCTGGGAACATTCTGACAATTTTTCCACCAGTGGGGTCCTCCACAATATGGACAAGGATCATCAAAATAAGAATAACCATCATTCGAATAATTTTTATTCCAAGATGCCATGCTAAAATAAATAAAAAATACTAACTAAAATAAAATAATAAAAAAAACATGAATAGATAAAAAAATGTCTAATCTAGAAAAATAGCAAATTTCTAAGTCCCCGGCAACGGCGCCAAAAACTTGTTGCGACCAAACACACTCACGCAAGTATACGCGGTCGTCAAGTAATAAAGTGACTAAAAGTCGGATGTCGAACCCACGAGGACTTATGATTAACTATTAACTAAATTAGACTATCCCAATTATCTAAACAAGAATTAAATCTAAAAATATTTTATTCTGAACTAATTAAATAAGAAAAATATAAATAATAAACTTTGAACAGAGAAAGAGCAGATTTTAATGATATCAATATAATGAAAACGATCTAGGGTTATGGGCTATCTAACAATCCTATTGTATTCTTCAATTGAATTGACCGACTAATTTATCTAGCTTATTGGTTGACAGAGTTAATATTGCTCATAAGAATCTATCGAGTTCTTACTCGCCTATTCAAGCTAACCTAACGCCTATATGTCTATGGAGTTAGAATCAACAAGAACGCATTTATAATTCCTGTAAATCAACCAAGCAAGGCAATTAGGTATATGTCTATCCTAACCACGAATCCGTTCTCCGATGCCCGAGTTCAAGAACTTGCCCTACTCAATCCTATATGCAATATAGAATTCCCACTTTCGAGTTCAATTCTAGATTCGTAGATAATATTAAATTAGTGATCAAGCAATCAAATAAATAAGCGCAAGATTGAATAAATAAACTAATATGATAATTCAAGAAGTCAAAATCAATATCCGAATAACAATAGTCATGAAAGAACCACAACCCTAGAACGTGAAGTTTAGCTCCACACAGACATGGTAGCCAAACAACAAATCATATAAAGAAACATAAAAATTACTAAGTTTGGTGGGAGAAAGATGAAACTTGATGAATTCCGGCCTCCACAGCTTTGTCGTGGCTTTTTCCCCCTTCCCAATATGTTAGATGACCTAAAAGAGGCATTTTTGGCTTATATATTGCGTACCAAAGTCGTGGGCCAAAGTTCTCCTATTTCTAATCCAAATCAGCTTCAGGGATTGATGCTAGGGTGGATGCGTCGCATCCACCTCGTCCTCCACTTCTCAGCTTCGCATGCTAGGGTGGACGCGACGCATCCACCCTTCTCTTCTACTTCCCAGTCTCGGATGCTATGGCGGACGCTATGGGCCGACTTCACTGCTAAGGGTGCACGAAAGATGTAGTTTTTCTAGGTTGGATGCGACGCATCCAACCCTTCTTCCTCTGGCTAGACCACCTTTTCTTCATATTTTGCACTCCAAACACCTTAAATCGTCACACATAACTTAATTAGTCATAAAACCAATAATTAAACCATGTTGGGAATTTTAAAGATCAAATAACATCAAGAAGTGGTTAAAACATGGGTAAAGTAACATCAACACATATCGAAATATGCCAAACATCAATATCCATATGTTTTATACCCATCTAGGAACAATAAAATATTCTCAGAACTTTCCGTTGACACGACATGCTATTTTTACCATTTATTCCCTTTCAAGATCAGTCGTGGTCTTTCAAACTTTACCGAGAGTATGGACGAATCCCTCATTTCATCCATATGTGTAAAAGAGACTAGCCGTACTTAAAAACCGAGTACTCTACCGTTGAGTTAGCAACCCGAAGAAAATATCGAAAAAATTGTGTAGATACAATCCGAATAAGAAGAAATAAAGAGATTAGACAAGATAACCAAAAATCATTGAAGGAAGAAATATTAAAAAATACATTCATATTTTCGAATTAATTTAAAACATAAAATAAAACTAAATAGATCCACTTCATTTATCACAATGAATTATATTTATTCGATACACTGTTGTCAATATAAATATTGAAAAAAAAATAAAAGAAATTTCAATTGACAACAATAAAAAATATTTTGAAAAAAAGTACTTGTGTTGGATTGGCACTACAAATCTAATCCAAATAAAATAGATACAAAGAAGTATAGACGGGAGAATAAATTAAGTGGAAAATAAAACTACAATTTACTTAGATTTATTTAATCCATAATGGATTCAATCAAGTTGAGTGAGATAAGCAAACTTGATTTCTTTTTTAGTTTTAGTAGAGTTCCAATGAAAAGCAGAAAACCACCCAATTGAAGGAAATGCCTAATTTTATATTTCGAGGATCACTAAAATAAGAGGTTTTGTCGTTATAGAACTTGGAATTCAATGGAAGCAATGATAACAAAAATACAAATAGAAAAGGAAAGGGAGGAAATAGAAAAAAATAGAAGAGAAAAGTCATACAAAGTTATATACAAATGACTACCCCCTTTTTTGTATTTTCTTAATTTATTTCCTTAATTGAATTTCGGTTGATTAGGATTGATTAGGACGAAGTTTCTTAAAAACCTCTGCCTTCTTTAAAATATCCTGAACAGTTCCTGTAGGTTGAGCCCCTTTTCAAGGAAATATAAAATAGCAGGAACATTTAAATAAGTTTGATTCTTTATTGAATCATAAAAATTCATTTTCCGAAGATCTTTTCCTTCTCTTTGGGATCGAACATCAATTGCAACGATTCGATAGATGGCTCATTGGGATAGATGTAGATGAACAACACCCCCTAAAAACGTATAAGAAGCTTTCTCCTCGTACGACTCGAGAAAAATGATAGATTCGAGGTTTTGTCTCTGTATGGAATTCTATCTAAGAAATGACAACTGGGTCCATAAAATGATCAAATCAATTAAAGATGTAAGTCTTTTTTTTTTCTTCTTTATTCCTGAAAATGAAAAAACAAACCATTCGTACTCTCATAACTCAAGTTGGATAACTTTCAGCTATTAAGACAATAAAAAAGGTGTTTCCTTGTTCTGGGATCCTTTATCTTTGTTTTATTTTAAATCATTGGGTTTAGACATTACTTCAGTGCTTTTTAATCCTTTCAAAATGGCAGCAACATACCTCTTTTTCGATTTCTATGAAAGAATCATACAGACGATGGATTCCCGCGTGAAACACTTTGGATCGAAAAAGTTTGATCAATTCCAAGAAAATTTTGAATTGGAAACTTGCTCAAATTGGATTCTTTCGATTTCCATACCGAAAATATATTTACGAAGTTGTTCCAATATTTTTTATTGATTGGCATTAACCCTAGACCCTTGCCCCGAGAAATAAATTAATACTTTTTACTCGAGCTCCATCATGGACTATTTATATTCCAAGACAACAAAAATAGAGGGGTTCTAGTGAAACAAAACCAATGATATCGAGCCAAGAGCACCTTCATTCCTACATAAAATGGTGGATGTACAACGGATCCTGTCCTTCAAGTCGCACATTGCTTTCTACCACATCGTTTCAAATAAAGTTTTACCATAACATTCCTCTAAGAACCGGTATGGAATCATGAATAGTCATTGGTTGGGCTGATGTATAAACACAATAATCTATACTTTGTTCTATATCTATATACTATAAATATAGGTTACTATAGAGATAGGTGGATAAATATTTTTCTTTAGTAAGACCTCATCACTAATATTAATTTATCTAACATATTAATTAATATTTAATATATATATAAAAAATAATAAATAAGACGAATAAATGAGTTCTTTTTTATTCTACATCTTCACGTGACTCAATAGGAGAGATTGGCCTATTTCAGACTTCTTCAAATAGCAAAGATTCAGCTTATAAGGAATGATTAAGACTATTTATATATCTAAATTTACTAAATTTAGAAAGTTCCCTTTTCGACATCATTATTTGAAGAAATTTTGATAGTTAAAGATCATTTTTTATCATCTTAGGAAAAAAAATAAGTCTTTGTTTTTAATTGAATCATCAATGATTTCAATGATCTAAAATAAATAAATACACCAAACAACAAATCCAATTTTTTTTTTATGAGATGGATAAAAAAGGTTTTTCCTTGGCTTATCGAACCAGCGTATGCCCATCCTCCTTTGATGACTCCCAGTAGAGAAAGCCTACATTTTCCGATGTGGATTGAAAGGAAGTTGGGGATGGACATATATCCTTCTGCCTATTCGGAGTGTTGGAAATATAGCAATATTTTTTGTATTTTTTATTTTCCGATCATTGGTAGCAATCTTCACTGGCACAAGAATCTCTTCACAACAACCTCCACTACGATAGAAACCGACAATGAGTTTACGAAGGTCTCGAGTAGTACGGGATAGGCTAATCACCAGATTGCTCTGGAATAGGTTAATCGCTGGAGACAAGAATGAGTGAATCTAGTTTCAAGAGCATGCCTTACTCTAATAGGGGGCCTAGAGTTTCTAAGTGAAGGCAAGCGCAACTATATATGTAATATCCTAGCTGTCAGCAAGGAAGGTCTGCTATAAAGCCTGCCGGCCAGAAAGTCCTTAAGAACGATAAAGCCGACTAAAAGGCTATTCCATAACTGACTCTTGTTGCCGAGTCGAGGGTGCTTGGCTGGTACCAGGCTCTAAAAGAGTTTTCTTCGAGCGAGCGGTCTTTATATCTTTTTGGGTTGCATGCCCAAGGCAATGCTTTTTGTAGATTGAGATGGATTGATCTTCACTATCGTGCCTCCTACTTGTACCAGTTGATGCTGGGGCAGTGCTTAATATGAGTTTTCTCCTGCCCCAGACAGCTTTGAGGTTCCCATCGAACGATTACAGAGGTTTCTACCACTGAACTTGCTTATGCTCCCCTTTGATCGAGTGCTATTTCTATAAAAAGATTGAGTAGGAAATGTTGAATTGGCTTCAATCGAGATTGCCTCGCCTTCTTAGGCACATGAGGAAGTGGCCTAATATCTTTTCAATCGAAATCCCAATCAAAGACAAGTTCTACCAAGGCCAGGATCTAAAAGAGAGGATTCACTTTCCGAAATTCCAAGTGACATGATTCCTCTTTCAGAAGCTAAAGTTAAATGATCTAAGTCTCTTTTATGTTCAGTCGAAGAGATCAAAGCAAAGTCATCAATTCAACCATTCGAATGGTCTCCCCTAAGATTGACCTCTTTTCCAAATAAACCGAACCTCGATACCACATTCATCAAAAAGATATGGCCATCTCTCTGGGTTGCACAACCCCTTTAGATCGTTCTATTCGTGCTTAAAAAACGACCCCATCGCTCCTTTTAATGGACATTCTTAGCCGTCCTCCGAGGCTTAACACCACATAGATCAGATCGTGAACACTTTCATACCCTTAGTTTTACTTGGTTGGGCAGAGTTTCAGCCTACCTTCGACCGAATATAAAAAACCTTAGAGCTGCCTAACCTGCTGACATCCCGGCGAAGAGAGTCATTATTTGTATTACATCTTCGAATTCGAGAGAGGAATTTCCTCTTTTCTCTCAAATTATAGGCATTGAAGCGATCGAGGGATAGTAAGAAAACTATTGCACACGCCCCCCATTCGCCCAGTCACGACCCAAAATCTGACCATGGTCGTGATGGCGCCTATCGTGTTACAAGGCAAGCCTACTTCCCAAAATATTTCTACTAAACCGATTATAAGAATTTAATAAAATATTTCAACATTTGAATTTCTCATAAACTAAATCAACTCTAAATATAATTTTAGAAATACGGAAACGAGCCCCAAACATCGGGGTGTCACTAAGTCATGAGAATCTAAATCTATGAACTAAGAAATGAAACTGTGTAACTGTCAATACAATCCAAAAGAAGAAATGATAAAAGGAGTAACAAGGTCCTGCGAACGTTGACAGCTACCTTGCAATCTCCACAAATAGCCGACCTGAACTCAACGATCGCCGCGCTCTAACTCACCTGAATCTGCACATAAAGTATAGGGTGTAGCATGAGTACAACCACCTCAGCAAGTAACAGAAATAACTAAGGAACTGAGCAATAGTGACGAGCTAAGTAAAACAGTCCAATTATTTATTTTCACAATTTAAAAATAAACAGAAATAAATAGGTAAATTCCATAACTCAGTAAATGCCACAAAGAAGTTTAACAGATAAATGCAGCAACAATACAAATAAATACAACCTCACAGCAGTGTCACTCTATAACTCATCACTCGGCACTCAATACTCAAAATACTCAACACTCTGCACTCACTAGGGGTGTGTACAGACTCCGGAGGGGCTCCCAAAGCCCAAGTGCTAAGCACGGACAACTCACGTGCCATCATATCAATATCTCGATCCGCACGGTCAACTCACGTGCTACGCGGACAACTCACGTGCTATGGTATCAATACCTGGACCCGCACGGTCAACTCACGTGCTACGCGGATAACTCACGCGCTATGGTATTAATATCCTCACAACAGGCCCTCGGCCTCACTTAATCATGTACCTCACTAGCCCCATCATCACTAACAAATAAGGGAACACAACCCACATCAAGTATCACCGCATATTAGCAAATAATAGAGACTGAGGTAAACATGTATAATAATTTCTATGACTGAGTACAAATAATGTGAGCATGAATAAAGCCTAAGCATGATCTCTAACATGAAGGCAAACAAGTTCAACAACAAATAAACACATAACCACAGATAATAGCCATTAGGCCTCATAGCCTTACGGGACGGACCAAGTCTCAATCCCTCGCGGTGCACACCCACACGCTTGTCACCTAGCGTGGGTATCACTTCCAAACAATCACGTCATGTGAAATCTCCGGGTTTATACCCTCAAAGCCAGAGTTAAAACTGTTACTTACCTTAACAACGTAAAAATCCTACTCCAGGATGCCCTCGTCTCTGGACCCGGTCTCCAAATGATCCGAATCTAATCACAATCAGTACAAAACCATCAATATACGCTAATGGAATGAATTCCACAAGAAAAACTACAAAATATGCCAAAAATCCGAAACCTGACAAAACCCGACCCCCGTTCCCACATCTCAAAATCAGTCAAAAATGGAAGAATAATAAACCTCGTCCTCTCCCGAGTCTAACCATATAAAATTCATAAAAATCCGACATCGTTTGGTCCTTCAAATCCTCAATTTAAACCAAGAGGGTTTTCAAATTTTTCCAACTCAATTCACCAATTAAATGATATAAACAGCCATGGATTCGAGTAATTTAACCAATATTGAGTTAAGAACACTTACCCCGTTATTTCCTCTGAAAATCACCCAAAATCACCTCAAATCCGAGCTCCAAATTGTCAAAAACTAAAAATGGGATGAAGTCCCATTTTCAGAACTTAAACTCACTGCCCAGGTTTTTCTTCTTCGCGAACGCGGTAAGTACCTCGCGTTCACGAAGTATAAAATAGCTCCCGTCCAAATTCCTCCTTCGCGAACGCGACATCACTCTCGCGTTTGCGAAGCACAAAATTCCTCTGCCTCAATGCCTTCTACGCGAACGCGTTCAACCCATCGCGAACGCGATGCTTCTGTCACGACCCAATTTTCCCTCCGTTGGGTATCGTGATGGCACCTAGTCTTAGGGACTAGGTTAGCCTAACAATAATTAAAACAACAACATTATTTAATTAGAATCTCTTAAAATTCCCAAAACCGGTAGTACAAGTCATAAGCTCTACAGAGTGTTTGCTAGAAAACTTCTAAATACAACTGTCCAGAAATAAGTATAAACAGTGCAAAACGAAAACTGAAAGGTGACTCCGAAGCCTGCGAACGCAGCAGCAGGTTTAACTTGAGTCTCCACAGCAACAGTCCACACATCTAACGAACAAGTACCTAGATCTGCACAAAAATGTGTAGAAGAGTAGCATGAGCACACCACAGCGGTGCCCAGTAAGTATCAAGACTAACCTCGGTAGAGTAGTGACGAGGAACAACCAAGACACCCACTGGTCTAATAAACTGAATAGATATAAGTACATGAATAACAAAAGTATGATATCTACATAAAGACTATGCAATATGGCTCACAATACAGTGATGGCATTAAAGCAAGAAACAACAAGTATCAGCGGAATATCATGAAAATGACACAGACAAAGTGAATGAAACACAACCTAAATCCGGAATCACGAATACAGCAATGACAATAATAACTCAGTAATTATAACCGCTTTTACATCAGGTTTTAGTCAACAACTCCACGAGGTGCCGAACCTCGGACAATTTACAATCTCACGGGTCTCAATACCTGAACCCTAACACTTGGCAACCTGTGCCCTCATAACACCTCATAACCACACTGACGACTCACGTGCCAATAGAGCCATTCTCACATAGAAGTCAAGTAAACAAGGGTGAGCATTTATGCTCAACAATATCAAGAACACCTCTTATTCGATAAGAGTACTTAACTACGTGTATGCTTGTGCAAGTGTCCTAACATAGTCCATACCAGAAAAATAGCATAAGGAAGAAGAAGAACGGACAACACGTAGAATATTTTCTCACAGCTTTCACAAGATCAAGCTCACACAGGTAAGTATACCACTACACAAATATCAACAACAAGAATGCCCCCAGGCCATAAATCATCACAAATCATTCCCTGACACAGCCCACCTTGTCTCGCCACGTGTGCAATAGTAACATAATTGCCCGCCTTGTCTCGCCACACGTGTATAATAATGTTCCCACCTTGTCTAGCCACATGCGCACCCCTTCCCCCACATACACACACACACACACACACACACATATATATATATATATATATATATATATATATATATATATATATATCCCACCTTGTCACGCCGTATGTAAAAATTCAATAGTAACAATAGCACGGCAGAAACCTCGTGCAACCCCATAACAACAACCGCACGGCAGAAACCTCGTGCATCACAATAATAACAGCCGCAAGACAGAAACCTCGTGCATCACAATTATAACAGCCGCATGGCAGAAACCTCGTGCATCACCATAACAAATACAACAACAACAATGGCAATAATACAAAGTACGACAAGTAAATCAACTCAAGAACTTTTAAAATCACTGGAAAATGTGGGACCAAATCACAAAGAATAACCACAGTAAATAATGCTTGGCGTAAAGAGAACAACTCAACAAAGGGAAACTAATGTGTATCAACGATCCCACAATATACATTTCAACAACAGGGAAACTAACACGAGTCAAGTAATTCCAAATAAAACAAGTCGACTAAAATATATAATATCTAAAACTTCTTTTAAGGTTGAGGAATTACTAAGGTATTTTCAACAATTTAATTAAGGATAAGCAGCGGAAAGATAATAATAACCTCAATTAAGACTAAACAAATTATAAGATGATATAATAATAATTTCAATTAAAGATAAGCAGTTATGAAAAGATAGCATGACAATAGAGGAGGTAAAAAAAATCTTCAGTTAAGTCAAATAAGAGTCCAATAGGCAATAAGAGTGAATCCTGAAAGCAATTAATTCTAATTAAAGCACGTAGAGGTGAAACTAGTAAATAGGAACTTAATCATATCAAGAACAACTTCATACTTAGTGAATATAAGGACCTAAGAATCCTAAAAGGCCAACTTTTCACAAATAAGTCCGAGCACGCACTCGTCACCTCGCGTGCATGGACTACAAATCAACATAGAAGACTCAGATCCTAAGGGAAAAATCCCCCACACAAGGTTAGGCCAGATACTTACCTCGAACCAAGCTCAAACAATCTGTAAGAATGTCCTTTCCTCAATTATCCGACTCCCAATGGCCCAAATCTAGCCAAACACAATTCCATAACATGAATACAACAATAATAAACTTATCTAATCAATGAATTCAATATTTAATAAAAATTCCGAAATTCGCCCTAAAAAGTCGACCCGGGCCCACGTCTCGAAATCGGATAAAAGTCACAAAATACGGACACCCATTCACTCACGAGTTCACTCGTACCAAAATTATCCAAATCCGATGTCCCACTGAAAACTCAAAACTCTTAGTTGAAGAACTTCTTCCCATTTTTCCTAAATTTTCAATCTAAACCCGAAACTAAATGGAGAAAACAACTATGGATTAATGGAAAAGAACCAAAAACTAGTTAGGAATCATTACCCCAAAGTTTCCTCTGAAAAACTCTCGAAAAATCGCCAAATTCCAAGCTCTCAAGTCCAAAAACAAAGAATGAAACCAAACCCTCGGATTTTTCTTTTCTGCCGAGGCGTGATCGCACCTGCGTATAAATAGCCGCATCTGCGCGACCGCAGGTGCACATGTCCAACCGCACGTGCGCTTTCTCTCGCTTCTGCGCGCCAAAAATCCACTTCTGCTGAGCCACTGATGCGCACAATTTCTCCGTACCTGCGGAGACAGTCAAGTCCAACTCGTCTCGCACCTGCGCCTCAATCTTCGCATCTGCGGGCATCGCATCTGCGAAATTTTCCTCGCTCTTGTGACCCCTGGCACTCCTCCATTTTTTCGCTTCTGCGCTTGCCTCTCTGCACGTGCGCTCTCGCACCTGCAGTCTCTTCTTCGCAGGTGCAAAAATACCAGAAGCCTGAAGACTTAGCAGTAACACAACTCAAACTTTTAATCCGTTAAGCAGCCGAAACTCACCCGAGGCCCCCTGGACCTCAACCAAACATACCAATCAATCCTAATACACCATACGAACTTAGTCGAGCCTTAAATTCATATCAAACAACGAAACCATGAATCGCACCATGAATCGAACTTATAAATTTCAAATCTTTCAACTTCTAAAACTCGTACCGAAACCTATCAAATCATCCCGGAATGACGTGAAATTATGCAGGCAAGTCCCAAATAACATAACAGAGCTGTTCCAACTCTCGGAATTGCATTCCGACCCCGATATCAAAAAGTCCACTTCCGATCCAAATCTCCAAAAATTCGACTTTCGCCATTTCAAGCCTAAATCAGCTACAGACCTCAGATTTATAGTCCGGACATGCTCCTAAGTCCAAAATCACCCAACGGAGCTAATGGAACTGACGGAACTCCATTCCGTAGTCGTCTTCACATAGTTCCGACTACAGTCAAAATCCTAAGACTTAAGCTTTCGTTTTAGGGACTAAGTGTCCCAAATCACTCTAAATTATCTGGTAACTGAATTCAACCACGCACGCAAGTTAATACACATAATATGAAGCTGCTCAGGGCCTTATGCTGCTGGACGGGACTTAAATTCTCAAAACGACCGGTCGGGTCGTTACATCCTTCCCCTCTTAAACAAATGTTCGCCCTCGAACGTGCTAAGAATCGCCTCGAAGTCTTCAAATCACTGAAGGTACATATCCAACACACACCCGCAGGCGACTCCACGTCACCCCAATCCACATAAGCCTGACGACACCATCCCAATTGTAATTCATCCTTTCAGCCAATACAGATAAGCCTTAGAGTCAAAATTCTCACCTTCCATTTGTCTTCAAAAGACCCGATTCTAAATCCATAACCGATAACAGTCTCAACCAGCTGTAACAACTCATGCCTACACCCACAAGGTACGACCACACAATAAAATGCCACACATAGGCCCATAATAACATTTCTGATCACAATAGCTTCCCGAAATCAAAACCAGCATCGGCAATTCGACCCATATCTGTTAGCAACCCATTTCAAACCTCCACAACGCTGATAATGATGTAAGAAACACGAAGACCTCATAACTATACACCCAATTCAACAAATCACAACTAACACCACCGGGCACACACCCCGCAAGCTAAAACTCAAGAAGCACATAACGAAATGGACTAAGTATGTAAAGGGAAACACATAAGATAAAATATCAAACAAGCCCAACAAGCACAACTTTCTAACAATATCCTACTACGAATCAATTCAAAAGGAAAAATCAAAGTACATGAACAAATCATAAGGATCTCATCCAGGTATCACCCTCCACCGCAGGAATAAGCCGGAATTCTAGTTTTTTGGCTGTAAAACTGTTACACCCTATATTTTCGTACATAAAAATGCATCGTAAGCAAACTAATGTAGGACCAAAAATGAGATAATATTTAAAAGTATATAAATTAATTTAATCATGTTACCTCTGAGGTTACAAATATTGAAGATCATGAACAACAAGTACAAAGAGGGTTGGACGGTTCAGAAGATAAAGCAATTGAAGAAAATAATGTTTCGTCGAAAGTCGACAAGTTGGGAATGTTATAACATATACCTTTGGGGTGAGACTAGGGTGCTTAACATGATAAGGAGATTATGTTATGATTTATATTAGTCGTATGACATCCGTGTGTTATGTTTTGAAGTCAAGAGAGTTGTGGAACAAAAGTCGATGAAAGTCATCACAAGTTACATTCATAAGTTTTACTGAAACTTTGGGTCAAATGTAACTGCGATTTTCTCCCAATATACTTAGAGTTATGGGGTGTTCCACCCATCAAATTAAAGATCTATGAGTCTATTTTCCAATGCATTAAACCGTTTGTCAATACGACATTGGAATAGAAAGATATGGGCATTTGTACGATACCGCGCAAGCTGCTAGGTGACAAGTAGGTGTGTCACCTACTTGCTTAAATGAGAGCCCAAAAAATGGGCCATTTCGGGTCGTCCAAAGAGGCCTTTTAAGGGCCTATTTTCTTCATATATTAGACTTAAAATAGAGCATAATAACCAGACATAAGCTCTGCAAAGAATCCTCCCAAAAATTTCCCACAAACCCTAATTGATTTTCTCTCCCTTTCAAGTTCCAATTGGAGGTAAAACCTAGAGTTTGAAGAACCAAGATAAGAGCTGAGTTATCCAACAAATAAGGTGAGTTTACTTCTCTCTTTCATCCAATTTTTCTTCTGTAAATTCATGGTAAGTCATTCTATACTTGTAAGAACTCACGGGACGGTGATCGGAAGCCGTGAGTTCGAGTTATTCACTTGTAGCAGACTGTTTTGTGGACTGTTTTGTGTTGCTGTTGGGCTGCGTGTTTTACTACTATTTTGTGGAGTTTTGGAGGAGGAAGGGGGTTTATAAACACCATATAAATGTAGGGTGGTTGGCTGGTCGTTCGTCATAACATTTTCGGGTCGTTTGACACTACTACGGTGGTCGTTTTGTGTACGAAGAGATTGGGGTGTGTTGGGCTGTTTTGTAGTATTTGATGGTGTATATAGGGCTGGAAAATGATGTATATATGTTGTTATTGTTCTGTTCTTGTATTGTTGGTGTTATCTTGAATTTGGAGGAAGTAAGGATTATAGGGGAGATGCTGCCCGTTTTAATACAAAATAGGTTTGTCGTTCGTTGTGCGATAGTTGTACCTTTCATAACTTAACGATAGTATTATTATCATTCTTGTAGATTAAGGTGCGAAGAGGTGAGTTCAACTTGGTGATTGGAATGATTGTGATAAGGTATGTTAAGGCTAAGCCTTCCTTCATTTTGGCATGATCTCGTAGCTACATGTGTTAGTAATGAGACAAAAAGAGAAGTTCATATTCATGAATTTATTCACACTATTCTAGTCTCATAAGTTACAATATTATTCCTTATCGAGACTCTATATTCAATTTTAGTATTTTCTTCTTCCAGTCAAGACAGCAACAAGCCTATATATACAGTATTATAGTATTTTCATTACCATCGAGCTATAATCGATGGGCAGGCCCCTATTGGGCAACCTCTGATCAGATGGAAAGTTATATACCGAGCCTACTGTGGCCGAGCGCCTATGAGCGAGCCCAGCATGGTCGAGATACATAGCCTAGTATGGCCGAGCGCCTATGAGCGAGCCTACTATGGCAGAGCAGTTATATATACCGAGCCTTATAAGGCCGTACAATTATTTTACTTACTATATTGAAGGAGTTGAGTCAGTATCAGCAGGTAAGTATATCTCCAGATCATCTTTGACTCCCAGTTACTTCCAGTTATTATATTATCAGTTCAGTTTCGATTTTCAGTTATGTTATTGCCTTACATACTCGGTACATTATTTCGTACTGACGTCCCTTTTCCGGGGACGCTGCATTTCATGCATGCAGGTTCAGATAGACAGACGAGTAGATCTCCTCAGTAGGTGTTTCCCGAGTTCAGCCTGATCGGTAAGCTCCACGTCTTTCGGAGTTGCCAGGTCTAGAGTGTTGTGTACATCTTATGTATATCTGTATATATGTTATGGGTAGGTCGGGGCCCTGTTCCGATCATAGTACATCTATCAGTAGAGGCTTGTAGACATATCCTGTTGGTTAGTGCAGTATGTTGGGTTTGTAGGCCTGGTATGTATAATTTGGTGGTTTGTCAGCTGTAGTAGCTATGACGGCCTTTTCAGCCTAGCTTTATATTGATGTTTAGTTAGCGCTAGTTTCCATTCAGTTTTATATTTTGCTTCGCAAATTGTCTTGCAAGGTGGCCCCATGGCCAAAGTATGACATTATGTGTTCAGAGTCCCTTAGTCGCAATTTGGTACGCCAGCTTAGGTGAGGCACCGGGTGCTTGTCTCGCTCCTAGGTTCGGGGTGTGACAAACTTGGTATCAGAGCAGTTCTATCCTAGGGAGTCTACAAGCCGTGTCTAGTAGAGACTTGTTTATAGATGTGTTGTGCACCACATTATATAAGCAGGGCACTACAGGGCATTTAGGAGTTGGTTACCCTTCTTTGAAATCTAAATCGTGCTACAGAACTGAGTTATAGGAAATTTGAATTAAACTTATGTGTTGGTGTTTGCATGCACAGATGACGGTGACTAGGAAGACTACGGCTAGCCAGAGGAGAGATACAGCAGTAGGTGAGGGGACCAGCAGGGTACCCCCAGTAGATGGGGCCCAGTCTGAGGCTCAAGGTGAGACCCCTACTCAGCCATTACCGGCTCCTCCACCAACTACGGAGATTCCTAGGGAAACCGCACATCCAGTTCCCCCTCCACTTCCATCAGATCAGGACTTGAGGAGTGCGGTGCATTTGTTGACACAGTTGGTAGCTACCCAGCAACAGGCTAGGGCATCAGCTAGTGCAGGAACTTCTGAGGGGTCTGGGAGTTCAAGGGTCCGAGAGTTTATTGCTTTGAGTCCCCCAGAGTTCACGGGGACAGATCAGAGGGAGGACCCACAGGATTTCATAGATCAGCTTCACAGGATCTTTCGTGTTATGCATGCCACGGAGAAAGAGGCAGTTGAGCTAGCAGCTTTTCGACTCCGAGATATAGCCATCCTTTGGTACGAGGGATGGGAGAGGTCCAGGGGACGTGATGCACCTCCAGCTATTTGGGAGAATTTTTCAGATGCCTTCCTTGACCAGTACTTACCACGGGAGATCCGACAGGCTCGAGTCGATCAGTTTCTAGCCCTCAAGCAGGGTAATATGAGTGTTCGAGAGTATAGTCTCCGTTTTGACTCATTGGCCAGATATGCACCATCCATAGTTGCTACTATGCGGGAAAGGATTCACAGGTTTATAGCAGGGTTAGCCCCAGAGTTAACCGAGGCATGTGCCACCGCTGCATTGCAGGATAGTATGGATATCTCCCGAATTCAGGCATTCCCCCAGAATATAGAAAGGGGTAGGCGTCGGCAGCAGGGTACAGAGAGGGCTGAGCAAGGGCAACGTAAGAGGATGAGATTTCCCAGGTCTCAGGAGCAATATCAGGGTAGTTATAGGACCCAGTACTTCGGACGGCCACCTAGGCCTCCGCCACCTCAGTTACAGGGTTACAGGTATGACCGCTATACTCAGTCAGGACCAGGTGAGAGCTCATGGGCGTCGGGTTTGCAGCGACAGCGAGGATCTGCGCAGACATGGTCATTTCCTCCATGGTGTGACATATGTGGTAGAGGACACTTGGGCCAATGCCGAGCAGGTTCTGATGCTTGTTATACATGTGGGCGTCCAGGGCATATGATGCGGGATTGCCCAAATAGAGATTCGGGGGAATGGCACAACCAGCGAGTTCAGCAACAGGATCATCTATGTCCGTGCATCCTTCAGGGCGCGAGTCTCAGTCTTCGGCTGGTAGAGGTCGGGGCAGAGGTAGAGGTTCCAGTTCAAGTGGTAATCAGAACCGTATCTATGCTTTAGCGGGTCGACAGGACCAGGAGTCTTCACCAGACGTTGTGACAGGTATATTAACCATTTGCTCTCACGATGCTTATGCTTTGATAGACCCAGGATCTACTTTATCGTATATTACCCCATTTGTCGCGAGGAAGTTTGGTATAGTGCCTGAAATACTAAGTGATCCTTTTGCGGTATCTACACCGGTCGGAGAATCGATTATTGCTAGACGGGTTTACCGAGGTTGTACGGTGACAATTTGTAGTTGTCAGACCTCAGCTGACCTAGTTGAGCTAGAGATGATGGATTTTGATGCTATCATGGGCATGGACTGGTTGGCAGCTTGCTATGCCATAGTTGATTGCCGAGAAAAGGTAGCCAGATTTCATTTTCCGGGTGAGCCAGTCCTTGAATGGGTAGGTAATACACCAACACCCAGAGGTAGGTTTATTTCCTATCTGAAGGCGAGGAAAATGATCGCAAAAGGGTGCATTTATCATATTGTGCGAGTTAGAGATGCAGATGCTGAGATACCTACACTTCAGTCTATTCCCGTAGTCAAAGAGTATGCAGATGTGTTTCCAGATGAGCTTCCAGGTATTCCTCCAGAGCGAGAGATTGATTTTAGCATCGATTTGCTTCCAGGAACTCAACCAATATCCGTCCCTCCGTATAGAATGGCACCTGGCGAATTGAAGGAGTTGAAGGAGCAGTTAAAAGATTTGTTGGAGAAAGGTTACATCAGGCCCAGTACCTCACCTTGGGGTGCACCAGTACTATTTGTGCGGAAGAAAGACGGCTCGCTGAGGATGTGTATCGATTATAGGCAGCTGAACAAGGTAACTATTAAGAATAAGTATCCACTTCCAAGGATCGATGACTTGTTTGATCAGTTGCAGGGGGCTAGATGCTTTTCAAAGATAGATTTGAGGTCGGGGTACCACCAAGTCAGAGTTCGGGAAAAAGATATTCCGAAGACAGCCTTCAGGACCCGATATGGCCACTTCGAGTTCCTTGTCATGTCCTTCGGGTTGACTAATGCACCCGCTGTATTTATGGACTTGATGAATAGCCTATTCCGACCATTTTTAGATCTGTTCGTGATAGTATTTATTGATGATATTCTGGTTTATTCCCGTTCAGAGGATGAGCATGCGGACCACCTGCGAGCGGTACTCCAAACCCTCTGTGATCGTAAGTTGTATGCTAAGTTTTCTAAATGTGAGTTTTGGTTGAAGTCTGTAGCATTCTTGTGGCATATTGTATCAGATGAAGGGATAAAGGTGGACACTCAGAAGATTGAGGCCATGAAATCTTGGCCTAGACCTACCACTCCGACAGAGGTTCGTAGCTTTCTAGGCTTAGCAGGATACTATCGGAGGTTCGTAGAGGGTTTTTCTTCCCTTTCGGCACCATTGACGAAGTTGACACAGAAAGAAACTAAGTTTTAATGGACAGAGGCTTGTGAGCGGAGTTTCCAAGAGCTTAAGAACAAGTTGACCTCAGCTCCAGTTCTAACACTTCCAGAGGGTCTAGAGGGTTATGCCGTGTATTGTGATGCATCAGGTGTCGGGTTAGGATGTGTCCTGATGCAACATGGGAAGGTAATTGCATATGCTTCAAGGCAGTTGAGGAAGCACGAGAGGAATTATCCGACCCACGACCTCGAGTTAGCTGCGGTTGTCCATGCACTTAAGATATGGCGGCATTATTTATATGGTGTTCATGTTGATGTATTTACTGATCATAAAAGCCTACAATATATCTTCAAGCAGAAAGAGTTGAATTTGCGACAGAGGCGATGGCTTGAGTTATTGAAAGATTACGATGTTAACATTCTCTACCATCCAGGGAAAGCTAATGTTGTAGCAGATGCCTTAAGTCGCCGATCTATGGGTAGCTTAGCACATGTAGAGCCCAAGAAAAGACAATTAGCTAGAGAGATTCATCAATTGTCTTCGTTGGGGGTTCGGTTAGTAGATTCTGAGGATGGTGGAGTTGTACTCCAAAACACTACAAAATCATCCCTCATAGCGGAAGTCAAGGAAAGGCAGTACGAGGACCCAGAGTTGGTCGAGCTGAGAGAGCGAGTTCCGCAGCAGAAGAAGCCACTGTTAGAGCTAAAGGGAGATGGGGTTCTCAGATATAGGGGTCGTTTGTGTGTTCCAGATGTAGCAGGGCTACGAGACAGGATTATGTCAGAGGCACATTATTCATAGTATTCCATCCATCCTGGGTCGACAAAGATGTATCATGACATTAAGGATGTGTACTGGTGGAATGATATGAAGAAGAACATTGCTGAGTTTGTCACCCAATGTACTAGTTGCCAGCAAGTGAAGATAGAGCACCAGAAGCCTGGAGGGCTAATGCAGACTATAGAGATCTCGATATGGAAATGGGAGGCGATAAACATGGACTTTATCACGGGTTTACCTCGTTCTAATCGTAAGTTCGATTCCATATGGGTGATAGTCGATAGGCTCACGAAATCAGCTCACTTCCTACCAGTCAGATCTACATATACAGCAGAAGATTATGCAAAGTTATATATTAAGGAGATAGTGCGGCTACACGGAGTACCAGTTTCTATTATATCTGACCGTGGGGCTCAGTTTACAGCACATTTTTGGAGGTCATTTCAGAGAGGTCTAGGGACTCAGGTGAATCTCAGCACAGCTTTTCATCCACAGACTGATGGACAAGCCGAGCGCACAATTCAGATGCTCGAGGATATGTTACGAGTATGTGTGTTGGATTTTAAAAGAAGTTGGGATGAACATCTACCTCTTGTCGAGTTTGCATATAATAACAGTTACCACTCCAGTATTCAGATGGCTCCGTACGAGGCTTTGTATGGGCGTAAGTGCAGATCTCCTATAGGGTGGTTTGATGTTGGGGAATCTGGGTTATATGGGCCAGACCTGGTTCAACAGGCCATAGAGAAAGTAAAGCTTATCCGGGAGCGACTGTTGACAGCTCAGAGTCGTCAGAAGTCATATTCTGACGTGCGGCGACGAGACTTAGAGTTCAGGATTAATGACTGGGTATTCTTAAAGGTATCACCTATGAAGGGCGTGATGAGGTTTGGCAAGAAAGGCAAGCTTAGCCCACGGTATATTGGGCCTTATAGGATCATTCGGAGAGTGGGCCAAGTAGCTTATGAGTTAGAGTTGCCCTCAGAATTGGAGTCTGTCCATCCGGTTTTTCACGTATCTATGCTACGGAAGTGCATTGGCGATCCTACCCGAGTGGTGCCCACGGATGATGTACAGATTACAGAGGACTTGTCATACGAGGAAATTCCAGTTGCCATCCTAGACCGACAAATCCGCAATCTACGAAATAAGGAGGTAGCTTCCGTAAAGGTTTTATGGAGGAGCAAGAATGTAGAAGAGATGACGTGGGAATCGGAGGAAGAAATGAAGTCTAAATACCCCCACCTATTTCAAACTGAAGATATGGCTCGAGATGGGATGCTACAACACAGCTCTATTCAGGCTAGCAGGTCAGCAGGTAAGCTTTTATTTTTCACTTTTAGTATTTATGATTTACGGTTGGTGAGGCAAAGTGTTGCTATTTATAAACATTGGCCATGTGTGGCATGCATAGTATGTTTTCTAGCTACGTACAGGTTGGTTTTAACCTAGTGTACGAAGGATACTCTGGCAAAAGTTTCCAAAGTCTCTAAGAGTAAACATTCGAGGACGAATGTTTCCAAGGGGGAATGATGTTACACCCTATATTTTCGTACATAAAAATGCATCGTAAGCAAACTAATGTAGGACCAAAAATGAGATAATATTTAAAAGTATATAAATTAATTTAATCATGTTACCTCTGAGGTTACAAATATTGAAGATCATGAACAACAAGTACAAAGAGGGTTGGACGGTTCAGAAGATAAAGCAATTGAAGAAAATAATGTTTCGTCGAAAGTCGACAAGTTGGGAATGTTATAACATATACCTTTGGGGTGAGACTAGGGTGCTTAACATGATAAGGAGATTATGTTATGATTTATATTAGTCGTATGACATCCGTGTGTTATGTTTTGAAGTCAAGAGAGTTGTGGAACAAAAGTCGATGAAAGTCATCACAAGTTACATTCATAAGTTTTACTGAAACTTTGGGTCAAATGTAACTGCGATTTTCTCCCAATATACTTAGAGTTATGGGGTGTTCCACCCATCAAATTAAAGATCTATGAGTCTATTTTCCAATGCATTAAACCGTTTGTCAATACGACATTGGAATAGAAAGATATGGGCATTTGTACGATACCGCGCAAGCTGCTAGGTGACAAGTAGGTGTGTCACCTACTTGCTTAAATGAGAGCCCAAAAAAATGGGCTATTTCGGGTCGTCCAAAGAGGCCTTTTAAGGGCCTATTTTCTTCATATATTAGACTTAAAATAGAGCATAATAACCAGACATAAGCTCTGCAAAGAATCCTCCCAAAAATTTCCCACAAACCCTAATTGATTTTCTCTCCCTTTCAAGTTCCAATTGGAGGTAAAACCTAGAGTTTGAAGAACCAAGATAAGAGCTGAGTTATCCAACAAATAAGGTGAGTTTACTTCTCTCTTTCATCCAATTTTTCTTCTGTAAATTCATGGTAAGTCGTTCTATACTTGTAAGAACTCACGGGACGGTGATCGGAAGCCGTGAGTTCGAGTTATTCACTTGTAGCAGACTGTTTTGTGGACTGTTTTGTGTTGCTGTTGGGCTGCGTGTTTTACTACTATTTTGTGGAGTTTTGGAGGAGGAAGGGGGTTTATAAACACCATATAAATGTAGGGTGGTTGGCTGGTCGTTCGTCATAACATTTTCGGGTCGTTTGACACTACTACGGTGGTCGTTTTGTGTACGAAGAGATTGGGGTGTGTTGGGCTGTTTTGTAGTATTTGATGGTGTATATAGGGCTGGAAAATGATGTATATATGTTGTTATTGTTCTGTTCTTGTATTGTTGGTGTTATCTTGAATTTGGAGGAAGTAAGGATTATAGGGGAGATGCTGCCCGTTTTAATACAAAATAGGTTTGTCGTTCGTTGTGCGATAGTTGTACCTTTCGTAACTTAACGATAGTATTATTATCATTCTTGTAGATTAAGGTGCGAAGAGGTGAGTTCAACTTGGTGATTGGAAAGATTGTGATAAGGTATGTTAAGGCTAAGCCTTCCTTCATTTTGGCATGATCTCGTAGCTACATGTGTTAGTAATGAGACAAAAAGAGAAGTTCATATTCATGAATTTATTCACACTATTCTAGTCTCATAAGTTACAATATTATTCCTTATCGAGACTCTATATTCAATTTTAGTATTGTCTTCTTCCAGTCAAGAGAGCAGCAAGCCTATATATACAGTATTATAGTATTTTCATTACCATCGAGCTATAATCGATGGGCAGGCCCCTATTGGGCAACCTCTGATCAGATGGAAAGTTATATACCGAGCCTACTGTGGCCGAGCGCCTATGAGCGAGCCCAGCATGGTCGAGATACATAGCCTAGTATGGCCGAGCGCCTATGAGCGAGCCTACTATGGCAGAGCAGTTATATATACCGAGCCTTATAAGGCCGTACAATTATTTTACTTACTATATTGAAGGAGTTGAGTCAGTATCAGCAGGTAAGTATATCTTCAGATCATCTTTGACTCCCAGTTACTTCCAGTTATTATATTATCAGTTCAGTTTCGATTTTCAGTTATGTTATTACCTTACATACTCGGTACATTATTTCGTACTGACGTCCCTTTTTCGGGGATGCTACATTTCATGCATGCAGGTTCAGATAGACAGACGAGTAGATCTCCTCAGTAGGTGTTTCCCGAGTTCAGCCTGATCGGTAAGCTCCACGTCTTTCAGAGTTGCCAGGTCTAGAGTGTTGTGTACATCTTATGTATATCTGTATATATGTTATGGGTAAGTCGGGGCCCTGTTCTGATCATAGTACATCTATCAGTAGAGGCTTGTAGACATATCCTGTTGGTTAGTGCAGTATGTTGGGTTTGTAGGCCTGGTATGTATAATTTGGTGGTTTGTCAGCTGTAGTAGCTATGACGGCCTTTTCAGCCTAGCTTAATATTGATGTTTAGTTAGCGCTAGTTTCCATTCAGTTTTATATTTTGCTTCGCAAATTATCTTGCAAGGTGGCCCCATGGCCAAAGTATGACATTATGTGTTCAGAGTCCCTTAGTCGCAATTTGGTACGCCAGGTTAGGTAAGGCACCAGATGCTTGTCTCGCTCCTAGGTTCGGGGCATGACACTCGCCCTCAACTCTGAATCACAAGTCGAATACATATTATACCAATGGAAATCTTCCACTAACTCAATTCTGCCAATAAAATCTCAACACTTGCTAAATTCTCACCCCGGTAGAGTATCAAATCACAAATTATAACCAAATTTACTCAGGAATCACAACAAACCTACCATAATGGACAACGTGAATGAACTTATAGTCAACTTTCAATAATTAATAGAAATAAACGATAGACACGGCTATCACTCATAGAAACTCCCAACGAAGTAAACATCTAAACATAATACTAAGTCATGAAATCACCCATAGGTGGGACAACAAGTAGGGGAACTCACCCCGATAAGCAGAACCGAATCAAAATACGAATGGTGCCCCTCTGTAACAAATCAAAAGCATACCTGTATGACATCATCTGGCGCAGTGATCTCGAGCCTACTATATGAAACACATCAACGAGTCTGGCCTTCCCCTCTTGGGCGCCCTTCACTCGCCTGAATACTCCGATGTGACACACCTGTCCGAAGCCTAGGACAATCTCTCACCCTGTGGCCGGTATCTCCACACTCGAAGCAACCTCTCTGCTGACGTGGTTGTGGGAGTTGTGCGGTACGGGTACTCTGAAACCCATGAGCACCCGAAATATTGTGCGAAGCCTGAAGTGCAAACTGAACTGGCTGACCCACAAAACCTCTACCATGTCGTACCATGCCTCCAAAATAAGGACCAGTAGATCTCTTTGGTCTACGAGGCCTCCTCACCTCCCTGTCCTCTCTCTCCTGATATCGCCTGTACTCTCTCTCGTGGCCTCGACTATCTTCTATATCCTGGTCCCACATGCCCTCTACTCGGCGGGCGATCCCTACCACCTGCTGAAATGAAACATCCAACTCTAACTCACGAGCCATGCTGAACCGAATATCATGTCTGATTCCCTCAATGAATCTGCAGACACGCTCTCTAACCATCGCGACTAAAGCAGGTGCATGCCTGGCCAAATCACTGAATCTCACGGCATACTCTGACACTGACATAGTGCCTTGGCGCAACTGCTCAAACTTCGTGCGCCATGCATCTCGAAGGGACTGAGGTACAAACTCTCTCAGGAATATCTCTGAAAACTGAACCCATGTAAGTGAAGCTAACTCGGCCGGGCTACCCAACTCGTATGACCGCTACCAACGGTAGGCCACTCCACTAAGCTGGAACGTAGTAAAAGCAACCCTGCTCGTCTCCATAATACCCATAGTATGGAGAATGCGATGACACTCCTCCAGAAAACCCTGTGCACTCTTTGAAGCCAAACCACTAAATGTAGGAGGGTCATATTTCTTGAACCGTGCAAGTCTAAGCTGCTCTTCCTTAGATGATACTGCCCTGACCACGGGCTAAACTGGGACCACAGGCTGTGTCGCCATGATACCTGGAACCAAACCAACATGAACTCGCTGCTCTGGGGTGTGGGCGTCAGGAGTCTGGGTTCCTCCCCCGGTCTGTGAAGTAGTTGGTGCAGCCGGAATCAACCCCGCCTGAGCCAATGTATCAAACATGCTCAGGAACTGTACCAAGGTCTCCTGAAGTCCGGGGGTAACAGCAGGCGCCTCTGGTACCTGCTCCCCAATTGGAACTAATGGCGGTTCCTCAACTGCTGCTCTGGTAGGTGCTCTTGCTGCGACACTTACTCATCGTCGGCCTTTGCCTCTGCATCTAGCGATACTTGCTCCAGGAGCAGCGTCGTCTATAATTATAGCTTGTGTCCTCACCATCTGTGAGAGAATGGAATGATAAAAGTTCAAACTCCGAGATCAATAACCTGACATGATAGGAATGAAAGAAGTGAGATTGTCCTAAAAGTTTTGTAACCTCTCGAAGATAAGAACAGACGTCTCCGTACCGATCTGCAAGACTCTACCCAAACTCGCTTATGACTCGTAGCACCTATGAACCTAGAGCTCTGATACCAACTTGTCACGACCCAATTTTCCCTTCGTTGGGTATCGTGATGGCACCTAGTCTTAGGGACTAGGTAAGCCTAACAATAATTAAAACAACAACATTATTTAATTAGAATCTCTTAAAATTCTCAAAACCGGTAGTACAAGTCATAAGCTCTACAGAGTGTTTGCTAGAATACTTCTAAATACAACTGTCCAGAAATAAGTATAAACAGTGCAAAACGAAAACTGGAAGGTGACTCCGAAGCCTGCGAATGCAGCAGCAGGTTTACCTTGAGTCTCCACAGCAACAATCCACACAGCTAGCTAACGAACAAGTACCTGGATATGCACAAAAATGTGGAGAAGAGTAGCATGAGAACACCACAACGGTGCCCAATAAGTATCAAGACTAATCTTGGTAGAGTAGTGACAAGGAACAACCAAGACACCCACTGGTCTAATAAACCGAACAGATATAAATACATGAATAACAAAAGTATGATGTCTAAATAAAGACTATGCAATATGGCTCACAATACAGTGATGGCATTAAAGCAAGAAACAACAAGTATCAGCGTAATATCATGAAAATGAAGCAGACAAACTGAATGAAACACAACCTAAATCTGGAATCACGAATACAGCAAGGACAATAATAACTCAGTAATTATAACCACTTTTACATCAGGTTTTAGTCAACAACTCCACGAGGTACCGAACCTCGGACAATTTACAATCTCACGGGTCTCAATACCTTTAACCCTAACACTTGGCAACCTGTGACCTCATAACACCTCATAACCATACTGACGACTCACGTGCCAATAGAGCCATTCTCACATAGAAGTCAAGTAAACAAGGGTGAGCATTTATGCTCAACAATATCAAGAACACCTCTTATTTGATAAGAGCACTTAACTACGTGTATGCTTGTGCAAGTGTCCTAACATAGTCCATACCAGCAAAATAGCATAAGGAAGAAGAAGAACGGACAACACGTAGAATATTTTCTCACAGCTTTCACAAGATCTAGCTCACACAGGTACGTATACCACTACAAAAATATCAACAACAAGAATGCCCCAGGCCATAAATCATCAAAAATCAATCCCTGACACAACCCACCTTGTCTCGCCACGTGTGCAATAGTAACATAATTGCCCGCCTTGTCTCACCACACGTGCATAATAATGTTCCCACCTTGTCTCGCCACATGCACAACCCACACATATATATATATCCCACCTTGTCACGCCGCATGTGCAAAATCAATAGTAACAATAGCACGGCAGAAACCTCGTGCAACCCCATAACAAATAACCGCACGGCAGAAACCTCGTACATCACAATAATAACAGCCGCATGGTAGAAACCCCGTGCATCACCATAACAAATACAACAACAACAATGGCAATAATACAAAGTACAACAAGTAAATCAACTCAAGAACTTTTAAAATCACTGGAAAATGTGGGACCAAATCACAAAGAATAACCACAGTAAATAATGCTAGGCGTAAAGAGAACAACTCAACAAAGGGAAACTAATGTGTATCAACGATCCCACAATATACATTTCAACAACAGGGAAACTAACACGAGTCAAGTAATTCCAAATAAAACAAGTCGACTAAGATATAGAATATCTAAAACTTCTTTTAAGGTTGAGGAATTACTAAGGATTTTCAACAATTTAATTAAGGATAAGCAGCGGAAAGATAATCATAACCTCAATTAAGACTAAACAAATTATAAGATGATATAATAATAATTTCAATTAAAGATAAGCAGTTATGAAAAGATAGCATGACAATAGAGGAGGTAAAAAAATCTTCAGTTAAGTCAAATAAGAGTCCAATAGGCAATAAGAGTGAATCCTGAAAGCAATTAATTCTAATTAAAGCATGTAGAGGTGAAACTAGTAAATAGGAACTTAATCATATCAAGAACAACTTCATACTTAGTGAATATAAGGACCTAAGAATCCTAAAAGGCCAACTTTTCACAAATAAGTCCGAGCACGCACTCGTCACCTCGCGTGCATGGACTACAAATCAACATAGAAGACTCAAATCCTAAGGGGAAAATCCCCCACACAAGGTTAGGCCAGATACTTACCTCGAACCAAGCTCAAACAATCTGTAAGAATGTCCTTTCCTCAATTATCCGACTCCCAATGGCCCAAATCTAGCCAAACACAATTGCATAACATGAATACAACAATAATAAACTTATCTAATCAATGAATTCAATATTTAATAAAAATTCTGAAATTCGCCCTAAAAAGTCGACCCGGGCCCACGTCTCGGAATCGGGTAAAAGTCACAAAATACGGACACCCATTCACTTGCGAGTTCACTCGTACCAAAATTATCCAAATCCGATGTTTAAATCCCAATCAAAACTCAAAACTCTTAGTTGAAGAACTTCTTCCCATTTTTCCTAAATTTTCAATACAAACCCGAAACTAAATGGAGAAAACAACTATGGATTAATGGAAAACAACCAAAAACGAGTTAGGAATCATTACCCCAAAGTTTCCTCTGAAAAACCCTCGAACAATCACCAAATTCCGAGCTCTCAAGTCCAAAAACGAAGAATGAAACCAAACCCTCGGATTTCTCTTTTCTGCCCAGGCGTGATCGCACCTGCGCATAAATAGCCGCATCTGCGCGACCGCAGGTGCACATGTCCAACCGCACCTGCACTTTCTCTTGCTTCTGTGCGCCAAAAATCCACTTCTACGGAGCCGCTGATGCGCACAATTTCTCCGCACCTGCGGAGACAGTCAAGTCCAGTTCTTCTCGCACCTGCGCCTCAATCTTTGCATCTGCGGGCATCGCAGATGCGGAATTTTCCTCGCACCTGCAACCCCTGGCACTCCTCCGTTTTTCCGCTTTTGCGCTTGCCTCTCCGCATGTGCGCTCTCGCACCTGCGGTCTCTTCTTCGTAGGTGCGAAAATACCAGAAGCCTGAAGACTTAGCAGTAACACAAATCAAACTTTTAATCCGTTAAGCAGCTGAAACTCACCCAAGGCCCCCGGGACCTCAACCAAACATACCAATCAATCCTAATACACCATGAATCGAAACCATGAATTGAACTTATAAATTTCAAATCTTTCAACTTCTAAAACTCGTGCCGAAACCTATTAAATCAACCCGGAATGACGTAAAATTTTGCAGGCAAGTCCCAAATAACATAACGGAGCTGTTCCAACTCTCGGAATCGCATTCCGACCCCAGTATCAAAAAGTCCACTTCCGGTCCAAATCTCCAAAAATTCGACTTTCGCCATTTCAAGCCTAAATCAGCTACAGACCTCAGATTTACAGTCCGGACACGCTCCTAAGTCCAAAATCACCCAACGGAGCTAATGGAACTGACAAAACTCCATTCCGTAGTCGTCTTCACATAGTTCCGACTACAGTCAAAATCCTAAGACTTAAGCTTCCGTTTTAGGGACTAAGTGTCCCAAATCACTCTCAATTATCTGGTAACTGAATTCAACCACGCACGCAAGTCAATACACATAATATGAAGTTGCTCAGGGCCTTATGCTGCTGGACGGGACTTAAATTCTCAAAACGACCGGCCGGGTCGTTACATCCTTCACATCTCAAACAAACATTCATCCTCGAACGTGCTAAGAATCGCCTCGAAGTCTTCAAATCACTGAAGGTACATATCCAACACACACCCGCGGGCGACTCCACATCACCCCAATCCTCATAAGCCTAACGACACCATCCCAACTATAATTCATCCTTTCAGCCAATACCGTTAAGCCTTAGAGTCAAAATTCTCACCTTCCATTTGTCTTCAAAAGACCCTATTCTAAATCCATAACCAATAACAGTCTCAACCAGCTGTAACAACTCATGCCTACACCCACAAGGTATGACCACACAATAAAACGCCATACATAGGGCCATAATAACATTTCTGATCATAATAGCTTCCCAAAATAAAAACTAGCACCGGCAATTAGACCCATATCTGTTAGCAACCCGTTTCAAACCTCCATAACGCTGATAATGATGTAAGAAATACGAAGACCTCATAACTATACACCCAATTTAACAAATCACAACTAACACCATCGGGCACACACCCCGCAAGCCAAAACTCAAGAAGCACATAACGAAATGGACTAAGTATGTAAAGGGAAACACATAAGATAAATATCAAACAAGACCAACAGGCACAACTTTCTAACTATATCCTACTACGAATCAATTCAAAAGGAAAAATCAAAGTACATGAACAAATCATAAGGATCTCATCCTGGTATCACCCTCCACCGCGGCACGCAGCGCAGCTTAAACATAACAAATCACATGGAGTCGCGAGGGTCTCGCCCTCAACTTTGAATCACAAGTCGAATACATATAATACCAATGAAAATCTTCCACTAACTCAATTCTGCCAATAAAATCTCAACACTTGCTAAATTCTCACCCCGACAGAGTATCAAATCACAAATTATAACCAAAGTTACTCAGGAATCACATCAAACCTACCATAATGGACAACGTGAATGCACTTATAGTCAACTTTCAATAATTAATAGAAATAAATGATAGACATGGCTATCACTCATAGAAATGCCCAACGAAGTAAACATCTAAACATAATACAAAGTCATGAACTCACCCATAGGTGGGACAACAAGTAGGGGAACTCACCCCGATAAGCAGAACCGAATCAAAATACGAATGATGCCCCTATGTAACAAATCAAAAGCATACCTGTATGACATCATCTGGCGCAGT
Organism: Nicotiana tomentosiformis; assembly: GCF_000390325.3. Lineage (NCBI taxonomy): Eukaryota > Viridiplantae > Streptophyta > Magnoliopsida > Solanales > Solanaceae > Nicotiana > Nicotiana tomentosiformis. Next base: position 52,399,020 of record NC_090812.1, read on the forward strand.
GATCTCGAGCCTACTATATGAAACACATCAATGAGTCAGGCCTTCCCCTCTTGGGTGCCCTCCACTCGCCTGAATACTCCGATGTGACACACCTGTCCGAAGCCTAGGACAATCTCTCACCCTATGGCCGGTATCTCCACACTCGAAGCAACCTCTCTGCTGACGTGGTTGTGGGAGTTGTGCGGTACGGGTACTCTGAGACCCATGAGCACCCAAAATATTGTGCGAAGCCTGAAGTGCAAACTGAACTGGCTGACCCACAAAACCTCTACCATGTCGTACCCTGTCTCCAAAATAAGGACCAGTAGATCTCTCTGGTCTACGAGGCCTCCTCACCTCCCTATCCTCTCTCTCCTGATCTCGCCTCTACTCTCTCTCGTGGCTTCGACTATCTTCTCTCTCCTGGTCCCACATGCCCTCTACTCGGCGGGTGATCCCTACCACCTGCTGAAATGAAACATCCGACTCTAACTCACGAGCCATGCTGAACCGAATAATCATGTCTGTGTCCCTCAATGAATCTGCGGACATGCTCTCTAACCGTGGCGACTAAAGCAGGTGCATGCCTGGCCAAATCACTGAATCTCACAGCATACTCTGACACTGACATAGTGCCTTGGCGCAGTTGCTCAAACTCCGCGCGCCATGCATCTCGAAGGGACTGAGGTACAAACTCTCTCAGGAATATCTCTGAAAACTGAACCCATGTGAGTGAAGCTAACTCGGCCGGGCTACCCAACTCATATGCCCGCCACCACCGGTATGACACTCCCCTAAGCTGGAACGTAGTAAAAGCAACCCTGCTCGTCTCCACAATACCCATAGTATGGAGAATGCGAAGACACTCTTCCAGAAAACCCTGTGCACTCTCTAAAGCCAAACCACTAAATGTAGGAGTGTCATATTTCTTGAACCTTGCAAGTCTAAGCTACTCTTCCTCAGATGCTACTGCCCAGACCACAAGCTGAGCTGGGACCACAGGCTGTGTCGCCATGATACCTGGAGCTTAACCAACATGAGCTCGCTGCTCTGGGGTGTGGGCGGCAGGAGTCTGGGTTCTTCCCCTGGTCTGTGAAGTAGTTGGTGCAACCGAAATCAACCCCGCCTTAGCCAATATATCAAACATGCTCAAGAACTGTACCAAGGTCTCCTGAAGTCCGGGGGTAACAGCAGGCGCCTCTGGTACCTGCTTCCCAATTGGAACTAATGGCGGCTCCTCAACTGCTGCTCTGGTAGGTGCTCTGGCTATGACACTTACTCCTCGTCGGCCTTTTCCTCTACATCTAGCGATACTTGCTCCAAGAGCAGCGTCGTCTATAATTGTAGCTTGTGTCCTCACCATCTGTGAGAGAATGAAATGATAAAATTTCAAACTCTGAGATCAATAACCTGGCACGATAGGAATGAAAGAAGTGAGATTGTCCTAAAAGTTCTGCAGCCTCTCGAAGATAGGAACAGACGTTTTCGTACCGATCCGCAAGACTCTACCCAAACTTGCTTATGACTCGTAGCACCTATGAACCTAGAGCTCTGATACTAACTTGTCACGACCCAATTTTCCCTCCGTTGGGTATCATGATGGCACCTAGTCTTAGGGACTAGGTAATCCTAACAATAATTAAAACAACAACATTATTTAATTAGAATCTCTTAAAATTCCCAAAACTGGTAGTACAAGTCATAAGCTCTACAAAGTATTTGCTAGAAAACTTCTAAATACAACTGTCCAGAAATAAGTATAAATAGTGCAAAACAAAAACTGGAAGTTGATTCCGAAGCCTGCGAACACAGCAGCAGGTTTACCTTGAGTCTCCACAGCAACAGTCCACACAGCTAGCTAACGAACAAGTACCTGGATCTGCACAAAAATATGCAGAAGAGTAGCATGAGCACACCACAGCGGTGCCCAGTAAGTATCAAGACTAACCTCGGTAGAGTAGTGACGAGGAACAACCAAGACACCCACTGGTCTAATAAACTGAACAGATATAAGTACATGAATAACAAAAGTATGATGTCTACATAAAGACTATGCAATAAGGCTCACAATACAGTGATTGCATTAAAGCAAGAAACAACAAGTATCAGTGGAATATCATGAAAATGACGCAGACAAAGTGAATGAAACACAACCTAAATCCGGAATCACGAATACAACAAGGACAATAATAACTCAGTAATTACAACCGCTTTTACATCAGGTTTTAGTCAACAACTCTACGAGGTACCGAACCTCGGACAATTTACAACCTCACGGGTCTCAATACCTGAACCCTAACACTTGGCAACCTGTGCCCTCATAACACCTCATAACCACACTTATGACTCACGTGCCAATAGAGCCATTCTCAGATAGAAGGCAAGTAAACAAGGGTGAGCATCTATGCTCAACAATATCAAGAACACCTCTTATTCGATAAGAATGCTTAACTATGTATATGCTTGTGCAACTGTCCTAACATAGTCCATACCAGCAAAATAGCAAAAGGAAGAAGAAGAACGGACAACACGTAGAATATTTTCTCACATCTTTCACACGATCAAGCTCACACAGGTACGTATACCACTACACAAATATCAACAACAAGAATGCCCCAGGCCATAAATCATCACAAATCAATCCCTGACACAGCCCACGTTGTCTCGCCACGTGTGCAATAGTAACATAATTGCCCGCCTTGTCTCACCACACGTGCATAATAATGTTCCCACCTTGTCTCACCACATGCGCAACCCCCCCCCCCCCACACACACACATATATATATATATATATATATATATATATATATATTATCCCACCTTGTCACGCCGCATGTGAAAAATCAATAGTAACAATAGCATGGCAGAAACCTCGTGCAACCCCATAACAACAACCGCACGGCAGAAACCTCGTATATCATAATAATAATAGCCACACGGTAGAAACCTCGTGCATCACCATAACAAATACAACAACAACAATGGCAATAATACAAAGTACAACAAGTAAATCAACTCAAGAACTTTTAAAATCACTGGAAAATGTGGGACCAAATCACAAAGAATAACCACAGTAAATAATGCTAGGCGTAAAGAGAACAACTCAACAAAGGGAAACTAATGTGTATCAACGATCCCACAATATACATTTCAACAATAGGGAAACTAATACGAGTCAAGTAATTCCAAATAAAACAAGTCGACTAAGATATAGAATATCTAAAACTTCTTTTAAGGTTGAGGAATTACTAAGGATTTTCAACAATTTAATTAAGGATAAGAAGCGGAAAGATAATCATAACCTCAATTAAGACTAAACAAATTATAAGATGATATAATAATAATTTCAATTAAAGATAAGCAGTTATGAAAAGATAGCATGACAATAGAGGAGGTAAAACAAATCTTCAGTTAAGTCAAATAAGAGTCCAATAGGCAATAAGAGTGAATCCTGAAAGCAATTAATTCTAATTAAAGCATGTAGAGGTGAAACTAGTAAATTTAATCATATCAAGAACAACTTCATACTTAGTGAATATAAGGACCTAAGAATCCTCAAAGGCCAACTTTTCACAAATAAGTCTGAGCACGCACTCGTCACCTCGCGTGCATGGACTACAAATCAACATAGAAGACTCAAATCCTAAGGGGAAAATCCCCCACACAAGGTTAGGCCAGATACTTACCTCGAACCAAGCTCAAACAATCCGTAAGAATGTCCTTTCCTCAATTATCCGACTCCCAATGGCCCAAATCTAGCCAAACACAATTGCATAACATGAATACAACAATAATAAACTTATCTAATCAATGAATTCAATATTTAATAAAAATTTCGAAATTCGCCCTAAAAAGTCGACCCGGGCCCACGTCTCGGAATCAGGTAAAAGTCACAAAATACGGACACCCATTCACTCGCGAGTTCACTCGTACCAAAATTATCCAAATCCTATGTATAAATCCCAATCAAAACTCAAAACTCTTAGTTGAAGAACTTCTTCCCATTTTTCCTCAATTTTCAATCCAAACCCGAAACTAAATGGAGAAACAACTATGGATTAATGGAAAACAACCAAAAATGAGTTAGGAATCATTACGCAAAGTTTCCTCTGAAAAACCCTCGAAAAATCGCCAAATTCCGAGCTCTCAAGTCCAAAAACGAAGAATGAAACCAAACCCTCGCATTTCTTTTTTTGCCCAGGCGTGACCGCACCTGCGCATAAATAGCCGCATCTGCGCGACCGCAGTTGCGCATGTCCAACCGCACCTGCGCTTCCTCTCACTTCTGCACAACAAAAATCCGCTTCTGCGGAGCCGCTGATGCGCACAATTTCTCCGCATGTGCGGAGACTATCAAGTCCAGCTCTTCTCGCACCTGTGCCTCAATCTTCGCATCTGCGGGCATCGCAGATGCGGAATTTTCCTCGCACCTGTGACCCCTGGCACTCCTCCCTTTTTCAGCTTCCGCGTTTGCCTCTCCGCACGTGCGCTCTCGCACCTGCGATCTCTTCTTTGCAAGTGCGAAAATACTAGAAGCCTGAAGACTTAGCAGTAACACAAATCAAACGTTTAATACGTTAAGCACCCGAAACTCACTCGAGGCCCCCGGGACCTCAACCAAACAGACCAATCAATCCTAAAACACCATACGAACTTAGTCGAGCCTTTAAGTCATTTCAAACAATGTCGAAACCATGAATCTCACCATGAATCGAACTTATAAATTTCAAATCTTTCAACTTCTAAAACTCATGCCGAAACCTACCAAATCAACCCGGAATGACGTCAAATTTTGCAGGCAAGTCCCAAATAACATAACGGAGCTGTTCCAACGCTCGGAATCGCATTCCGACCCCGATATCAAAAAGTCCGCGTCCGGTCCAAATCTCCAAAAATTCGACTTTTGTCATTTCAAGCCTAAATCAGCTACAGACCTAAGATTTACAGTCCGGACATGCTCCTAAGTCCAAAATCACCCAACGGAGCTAATGGAACTGATGAAACTCCATTCCGGAGTCGTCTTCACATAGTTCCAACTACGTTCAAAATCATAAGACTTAAGCTTCTGTTTTAGGGACTAAGTGTCCCAAATCACTCTGAATCATCCGGTAACTGAAGTCAATACACATAATATGAAGCTGCTTAGGGCCTTATACCGCCGGACGAGACTTAAATTCTCAAAACGACCGGCCGGGTCGTTACTGCTTCGTTCTCCCTCACTACGCGAACGCGGCACCCCCTACGCGAACGCGTAGACCAATTGCCTGGGGTCCTCAGCTGCTTCCTCTCTTTTTCGCGAACGCATAACACTTCTCGCGTTCGCGATGCACACCCAGTCCACCCTTCGCGAATGCGTGCTTCTCTTCACGTATGCGAAGAGCAAATATTGCCAGCCTCTCAGTTCCTCTTCGCAAACACGAGGCTCGACTCGCGAACGCGATGAAGGAAACTGTCACGACCCAAAAATCCAACTAGTCAGGATGGCACCTAACCCAACCCGCTAGGTAAGCCAACTTTCGATTATCCAATTTCAATAACAATTATTAAAGTAATTTAAATGAATAAACATCTTAATCTTATACATACCCCAAGAACTGGTAGAACAAATCATGAGCTTATAAGAATAGAATTTACAAAGCGGAAATGAAATAATACACAGTCTGTTTGAATAATACATAAACAGAGCTTTTATAAATCTAAGGCTACCCTGAACAAAAGGCAGCTACAATAGGAACACAGGTACATCTTCAAGTCCCGCAACCATTGAGCACAGCAACAACAACAGCCAACATCTGCACGCAATGTGCAGAAGTGTAGTATCAGTACAACCGACCATATGTACTGAGTAAGTAACAAACCTAGCCATAGGTTGAAAGTAGTGACGAGCTTCCACCAAGTCGGGTCCAAACCCAATAGTCCACAACAATCCATAACAACATAAAGCAAATAATACCAGAAGTAACTCAGGGATAAAATACTCAGCAAAATAATTATTTCAAAAATTATAGTTCTTCCTTTCAAATACCTCAGTGAAAACCCAAATCGTTTGCTGGAGTTGCCAAAAATATGAATAGTTTGAAAACAACAAATTTCTCCCAAAATCTTGTCAATAATAAATAAAACGTTTCATTTTCCTTCCGAATAACCTGTGTAAAAACAAATGCATCACTATGCCCATCTGTCAACAATGTGTGAAAAATCATGAGTGATATGATGCAGTACAGCACGAGGAAATACATCTCTATGCATGTATGTCATGTGTGCATGTCAATGCAATGCAACTCAATGATAAGATCATAAACAGCCACTCGGGCAAAACATCACTCATATACAGCCCCTCGGGCAAAACCTCACAGTCACTCGTGCCACTCGGGCATACCTCACAATCACGCTTGCCACTCGGGCATACCTCACAATCACTCATGCCTCCCAGTCACTCAGCACTCGGCACTCGCACTCAGTAGGTACCTGCGCTCACTGGGGGTGTGTACAGACTCCAGAGGGGCTCCTACCGCCCAAGCGCTATAATCTGCACGGACAACTCACGTGTTGCACGGACAACTCACGTGCTATAATAATAAAGTATGCTGCAGGCGGGCAGCCCCGATCCACACTCATCCTCACAAATCAGGCCCTCGGCCTCATTCAGTCATAAATATGCTGCAGGCGGGCAACCCCGATCCACACTCATCCTCACAAATCAGGCCCTCGGCCGATATCAAACATGCTGCGGCGTGAAACCCGATCCCATGAATATGCAACATAAATCAGGCCCTCGGCCTCACTCAGTCATAAACCTCTCAAGCCACTCGGGCATCTCAGTAAAACAGGGCATTCGGCCCAAAAGTTTATATGTATCAAAATAGAGTCATAAAACTGAGTTAAGATATGCAATGAAATGAATATGACTGAGTATGAATTTTTAATTTAACACAATAATTCACAGTAATATGACCTCTGAGGGTCCCAATAATACTGGCACATGGCCTCAACATGATTTCCAATATGCTTTTCAGCTCAATTTCTTTAACACATAAAACCGCATGGAAAATGCCAAGATTATTTAACTATAAAATTCCACAGAAATAATTATGTCACAATTTCTATAGTGCACGCCCACATGCCCGTCACCTAGCATGTGTGTCACCTCCCAACAATTTACAAAATACATTTATTCAGGGTTCATACCCTCAACTCCAAGATTAGAAGAGTTACTTACCTCGAACAAGTCAAATCCAATGTCGAGCAAGTTAAGCAATGCTCCAAAAATCCCATTATGCATGTATCAACTCCTGAACGGCTCGAATCTACCACAATTAATTTGATTCAACCCACAAAATTTATAGCAATTAATTCCATATCAAAATACTAATATTTTTCACAAAATCCGAAATTACACCCCAAAAATACCCGTGGGGTCCACGTCTCGGAATCTGATAAAAAATCCCCATTCAACCACGAGTCCAACCATACCAAAATTACTCAAATCCGACCACAACTCCACCTTCAAATCCTCAATTTAAACTAAGAGAGTTTTCAAACTTTTCCAACTTAATTCACCAATTAAATGCTAACAACAACCATGGATTCGAGTAATTTAACCAATATTCAGTTAAGAACACTTACCCCGTGGTTTCCTCTGAAAATCTCCCAAAAATTGCCTAAATCCGAGCTCCAAATCGTTAAAAATGGAAAATGGGACGAAGTCCCATTTTCTGAACTTAAACTTTCTGCCCAGACCTCTCTTCTTCGCGAACGCGACAGGTCCCTTACATTCGCGAAGCACAAAATGTGCTTCCCAAAATTTGCTCTTCGCGAACGCGAGATACTGCTCACGAACGTGACGCTTAACGGAGCCCTTCTTCGTGAACGCGAAGGCAAAAACCCTCGATACCCCATACGCGAACGCGATGCACAACCCAGCTTCTCTTCGCGAACGCGAGACCCCCTCGCGAACGCGAAGAGTAAATCCTGCCTGCCACAGATTCCTCTTCGCAAACACGAGGGCCCACTCGCGAACACGAAAGAGAAAATCCGAAAAATGCAGCAACAGATATCTGCAATCTCACCAAGGCCAAAAATGATCCGTTAACCATCCAAAACTCACCCGACCCCTCGGGACCTCAACCAAATATACCAACAAGTCCTAAAACATCATACGGACTTAGTCGAACCCTCAAATCACCTCAAAAAACGCTAAAACCATGAATTACACCCCAATTTAAGCCTAATCAACTTTGAAATTTCTAATTTCTACAACTTGCGCTGAAACACATCAAATCACGTCTGATTGACCTCAAATTTTGCACACAAATCATAAACGAAATAACGGAGCTATTCCAATTTCCAGAATTGGATTCCGACCTCGATATCAAAAAGTCAACTCCCCGGTCAAACATCCCAAAAATTCAACTTTCGACATTTTAAGCCATATTCCACTACGGACCTCCAAATAATTTTCCGGACACGCTCCTAAGTCCAAAATCACCATACGGAGCTATTGGAATCATTAGAATTAAATTTCGAGGTCGTTTACACATAAGTCGACATCCGGTCACTATTTTAACTTAAGCTTTAAACCTTGAAACTAAGTGTTCCAATTCATTCCAAAACCTCACCGGACCCGAACCAATTACCCCAGCAATTCACACAACAACTGTAAAGTATAATTTGAGTAGTAAAGGGGGAAGCGGGGTTGTAATACTCAAAACGACCGGCATGGTCGTTACAGAAACCAGATGGTGCATCAGAAAAAATTCTAGCAGAGTTCCAAGTCCAAAAATCCAAACCGTTAACCATCCGAAACTCACCCTCGGGACCTCGACCAAATATACCAACATGTCCTAAAACATCATACGGACTTAGTCGAATCCTCAAATCACCTCAAACAATGTTAAAACCATGAATTACACCCCAATTCAAGGCTAATGAACTTTGAAATTTCTAACTTCTACAAACGACTCCGAAACCTATCAAATCACGTCCGATTGACCTCAAATTTTGCACACAAGTCATAAATGACATAACAAAGGTATTCTAATTTTCAAAATTGTATTTCGACCCCGATATCAAAAAGTCAACCCCCGGTCAAACTTCTCAAAAATTAAACTTTTGGTATTTCAAGCCTAATTCCTCTACGGACTTCCAAATATTATTCCGGACACGCTCCTAAACCCAAAATCACCATACAGAGCTATTGGAATCATTAAAATTCTAATCCGAGGTTGTTTACACATAGATCCATATCCGGTCCACTTTTCTAACTTAAATATTTCAATTATGAGACTAAGTGTCTCATTTCACTCCGAGTTCCTTCCGAACCCGAACCAACTAACCTGATAAGTCATAAATCAATTGCAAGATATAAATTGAGTAGTAAATGGGGGAACGGGGTTATAATATTCAAAACGACTGGCCGGGTCATTACATTCTCCCCCTCTTAAACAAACGTTCTTCCTCGAACGAGTCTAACAGAAGAACATACCTGAAATCACAGCATCTGAAGTAATAGGGTCTGGCCTGGTTAGGAGGGCATAGAAACGGTCCTGACCACTCCCTGATATGCCTCCCCCTCTCGAGCGACTCATAGCTGATTGGGCTCCACCCCTAGCTGGCTAAACTCCACCCCTAGCTGGGTGGGTGGGTGGTGGAGGAACTGGTGCTGGTGTCGTTGGCCGAGTACTCTGCTGTGGAGTCCCACCCAACAGCCTAGGGCAATATCTCGCAATGTGACCAAAATCCCCGCAATCGAAACAACCCCTCCTCTGATGAAACTGTTGCTCCTGATGCCCAAAAGAATTACCCGATGATACCTGAGCGGGCGGGGCATAATGAGAACCATGTGCTGGCAATGCACTGAATGATGACTGACTCAGCTGAAACTGACCTTCCTGAGGAGCACCACTAAAACCACCCTGACCACGAGGCCTCTTAGCCTCTCTCTCAGTCCTCTCCTGACCTCGAACCATCTCAATCTGTCGAGCAATGTCGACAACTTCATCAAAGGTAACCCCAGATACTTTCTCCTTGGTCATAAGCAATCGAAGCGGAAAACTGAGTCCATCTATAAACCTCCTAATCCTCTCTCGGTCTGTGGGAACCAACCAGACAACATTACGAGCTAACTCGGAGAACCGCATCTCATACTGTGTAACAAACATCTCACCTTGGCGAAGCTGCTCAAACTGCTTGCACAGCTCCTCTCTGCGGGACTCAGGTACAAACTTCTCCAGAAAAAGAATGGAGAACTGCTGCCAAGTAAGGGGTGCTGCGCCAACAAGCCTACACCTCTCGTAAGTCTCACACCATCTAAATGCAACCCCAGAAAACTAAAAGGTAGTGAATGAGATCCCACAAGTCTCCAAAATACCAGCAGTATGGAGTATCCTCTAACACCTGTCCAAGAAGTCCTGAGCATCCTCTCTCTCTGTGACATTGAAAGGTGGCGGCTGGAGTCTCCCAAACCTCTCTAACCTACGCTGATCATCCTCAGGCATAGTAGGAACCACATAATCTTGTGCAGCTATAACCGGCTGGGCTGGTGGTGTCTCCGGTGTCTAAAGTCCCTAAATAACTTGCTCGGGTGTGAAAGCGACGGGAGTCTGAGTGCCTCCCCTATCCTGAGAAGTGGCTGCGGCCGTCGAAATAGAAACCGCCTGAGCAAGGCCGATACACGCAGTCAGAAGCTGAGCTAGGGCCTCCTGAAGGCCAGGAATCACAATAGGCACATGTGGTGCCTGAGCTGGCGCATCAACAACTGGAACCTGGTCCTGATCTGAGGCAACCGGTGGATCTGCAGGTACTTTCCTAACTGTTGTACGAGCTGCACCTCTGCCCCTACCACGGCCTCTACCACGACCTCGTCCTCTCGTGGCCCGAACTGGTGGTTGACCCTCTTGACCGGTAGCACGAGTCCTAACAGTCTGTGAGAGAATGAAATACAGATGTTTAGTTACTAGAATACACAGAACGCACGATAAGAATACAAGAATGTGAAATTTTCCTAAAGGTTCTGCAGACTCTCGAAGATAAGTATAGACGTCTCTGTACCGATCCGCAAAACTATGGTCAGATGGGGCATATCGTGTTACAAGGCAAGCCTACATCCCAAAATATTTCTACTAAATCGATTATAAGAATTTAATAAAATATTTCAACATTTGAATTTCTCATAAACTAAATCAACTCTAAATATAATTTTAGATCTACAGAAACAAGCCCCAAACATCGGGGTGTCACTAAGTCATGAGCGTCAAAATCTATGAACTAAGAAATGAGACTGTGTAACTATCAATACAATCCAAAAGAAGAAATGATAAAAGGAGTAACAAGGTCCTGCGGACATTAGCAGCTACCTTGCAATCTCCACAGATAGCCGGCCTGAACTCAACGATAGCCGCGCTCTAACTCACCTGAATCTGCACATAAAGTGCAGGGTGTAGTATGAGTACAACTACCTCAGCAAGTAACAGAAATAACTAAGGAACTGAGCAATAGTGACGAGCTAAGAAAAACAGTCCAATTATTTATTTTCACAATTTAAAAATAAACAGAAATAAACAGGTAAATTCCATAACTCAGTAAATACCACAAAGAAGTTTAACAGATAAATGCAGCAACAACACAAATAAATACAACTTCACAACAGTGTCACTCCATCACTCATCACTCGGCAGTCAATACTCAAAACACTCAAAACTCTGCGCTCACTTGGGGTGTGTAAAGACTCCAGAGGGGCTCCCAAAGCCAAAGCGCTAAGCACAGACAACTCACATGCCATCATATCAATACCTGGATCCGCACGGTCAACTCACGTGTATGCGGACAACTCACGCGTTATGGTATCAATACCTGGACTCGCACGGTCAACTCACGTGCTGCACGGTCAACTCACGTGCTGCACGGACAACTCACGTGCTATGTATTAATATCATCACAACCAAGCCCTCGGCCTCACTCAATCATGTACCTCACTAGCTTCATCATCACCAACAAATAAGGGAACACAGCCCACATCAAGTATCACCGCATATTAGCAAATAATAGAGACTGAGGTAAACATGTACAATAATTTCTATGACTGAGTACAAATAATGCGAGCATGAATAAAGCCTAAGCATGATATATAACATGAAGGCAAACAAGTTCAATAACAAATAAACATATAACCACATATAATAGCCATTAGGCCTCACGGGATGGACCAAGTCTCAATCCCTCGCGGTGCACACCCACACGCTCCTCACCTAGCGTGGGTATCACTTCCAAACAATCACGTAATGTTAAATCTCCGGGTTTATACCCTCAACAATGTAAAAATTCTACTGCGGGATGCCCTCGTCTCTGGACTCGGTCTCAAATGCTCCGAATCTAATCATAATCAGTACAATACCATCAATATACGCTAATGGAATGAATTCCACCAGAAAAACTGCAAAATATGCCAAAAATCTGAAACCGGCTAAAACCTGACCCCCGGGCCCACGTCTTGAAATCAGTCAAAAATGGCAGAATAATAAACCTCGTCCTCTCCCGAGTCTAACCATATAAAATCCATCAAAATCTAACATTGTTTGGTCCTTCAAATCCTCAATTTAAACCAAGAGGGTTTTCAAATTTTCCCAACTCAATTCACCAATTAAATGATAAAAACAACCATGGATTCGGATAATTTAACCAATATTGAGTTAAGAACACTTACCCCGTTGTTTCCTCTGAAAATCACCCAAAATTGCCTCAAATCCGAGCTCCAAATCGTCAAAAACTAAAAATGGGACGAAGTCCCATTTTCAGAACTTAAACTCACTGCCCGGGTTTTTCTTCTTCGCGAATGCGGTCAGTGCCTCGTGTTCACGAAGCACAAAATAGCTCCCGTCCAAATTCCTCCTTCGCGAACGCGACATCACCCTCGCGTTCGCGAAGCACAAAATGCCTCTGCCTCAATGCCTTCTACGCGAACGTGTTCAACCCATCGCGCATGCGATGCTTCGTTCTCCCTCACTACGCGAATGCAACACCCCCTACGCGAAAGCGTAGACCAATTGCCTAGGGTCCTCAGCTGCTTCCTCTCTTCTTCGCAAATGCGTAACATCTCTCGCGTTCGTAATGCACACCCAGTCCACCCTTCGCGAACGCGTGCTTCTCTTCACGAACGCGAAGAGAAAATAATACCAGCCTCTCAGTTCCTCTTCATGAACGCGAGGCTCCACTCGTGAACGCGATGAAGGAAACTAGATGGTGCATCAGAACAAATTCCAGTAGAGTTCCAAGTCCAAAAATCCAACCCGTTAACTATCCAAAACTCACCCGAGCCCCTCGGGACCTCGACCAAATATACCAACAAGTCCTAAAACATCATACGGACTTAGTCAAATCCTCAAATCACCTCAAACAACTCAAAAACCATGAATTACACCCCAATTCAAGCCTAATGAACTTTGAAATTTCTAACTTCTACAAACAACTCCGGATTCCGAATCGGATTCCGACCCCGATATCAAAAAGTCAACCCCCCTGTAAAACTTCTCAAAAATTAAATTTTCGGCATTTCAAGCCTAATTCCTCTACGGACTTCCAAATAATATTCCGGACACGCTCCTAAAACCAAAATTCCCATACGGAGCTATTGGAATCATCAAAATTCAAATCCGAGGTCGTTTACACATAGATCCATATCCGGTCCACTTTTCTAACTTAAAATTTTCAATTGTGAGACTAAGTGTCTCATTTCACTTCGAGTTCCTTCCGAACCCGAACCAACTAACCCGATAAGTCATAAATCAATTGCAAGACATAAATTGAGCAGTAAATGAGGGAACGGGGTTATAATATTCAAAACGATTGGCCGGGTCATTACACGCCCTTTACTAATATAATAGAAGGTAAGGCAAAAGCAAGAGTGAAACTACAAGCCAAAAGTAGGCGTACCTCTCTTATAAGAGAATATGATACCACCCCCCACTTTTGGCGCACTTGTTTGATGAGCTAAGCTTAAGCGCCAAATAAGTCAAAAGCTAGCTTGAGACCTAAAAAAGCAAGGTCAAAATCCATCCCTCCTTTTCCTGTATTTGACTAGTAGGGCTAATGAATGACCCTTTGATCTATGTCGTGGAAAGTTCAGCCAAGTCTGATTAGAAGTTCAAAAATGAGTGGAACGAGGGGCTTTAGAGGGGAAAGGGGGGGGGGAGCTTTAATTGAAGTAGGGGCAGAGCTCCTCTCATTACAGTCAAGTGGCTTTCACTTCTCATAGAGAGTTAGAAAGCGTCAGTTCTCATAGCGAGGCTTAGGCCGACGGGGTAGTGCGAGGCCCCCCAATTCTCAACCCCGACCTACACAAGTGGGTTTTTAACCCACATTTTGAAAAGTTCTGTTAGGTTCTTAGTAGCAATCGACGACCTTTTCTTATTTTACTTCACATAGCTTTTCGTCTCCTTGATAGCTGGAAGTTCTCCAAAAGTATGAAAAGCTGGAGGACTTTGTACCATCCATTCCGGTGTGGTTGGATTCTGTTCAACAGCCCAAGGACTTGGAGCACATCTTTTATTCTTTCCACTGCTTGAAGTGATTGTTACGACCGCGAAGAAACGACAATTCCCAACTACGGATATATAAGAGCTAAAACTGCTAAGGGCATTCCATCCAGCGTAAGCATCTGGATAATCTGGAATGCGACATGGCATACCCGAAAGCCCTAAGAAATGCATTGGAAAGAAGGTCATATTATCCCCGAAAAAAGTGATCTAAAAATGGATTTGACCTAAAGTTTCAGGGTATGTCCGACCAAAGATTTTACCTACCCAATAGTGAAATCTCGCAAATAAAGCAAAAACGGCTCCCATAGAAAGTACATAATGGAAATGTGCAACCACATAATAAGTATCATGTAGAGCAATGTTAGCCTAGAAATAGCCAGAACTATTCTAGTGAGTCCTCCTATGGTGAACAAAAAGATGAACCCTATAGCAAATAACATGGGTGTTATGTATTGTATTGAACCCCTCCCACATGGTAGCGATCCAACTAAAGATTTTGATTCCAATAGGGACAACTATGATCATGGTAGCTATGGTGAAGTAAGCACGAGTATCAACGTCTAAGCCCACAGTAAACATATGATGAGCCCAAACAAGAAATCTAAGAACACCTATACTGATCATGGCATAAACCATGCCTAGATACCCAAAAACGGATTTTCCCAAAAAAGTAGAAACAATATGACTTATGATATCGGATCCAAGCAGAATGGGAATATGCACCTCTGGATGGCCGAAGAACCAAAAGAGATGCTGGTATAATATGGGGTCTCCCCCTCCAGCGGGATCAGAAAAGGTTGTATTAAAGTTTCGATTGATTAATAACATGGTAATTTCCCCTTCCAGTACCGGAAGTGATAATAAAAGTGGGAATGATGTCACTAGAACGGACCACACAAATAGAGGTGATCTATGCATAGTAATTCCAGGTCCACGCATGTTGAAGATAGTTGTTATAAAATTAATAGAACATAAAATGGATAAAACACCAGATAGATGAAGACTAGAAATTGCTAAATCAACTGCTCCTCCAGAATGGCTGGTAATACCACTTAAGGGCGGATAGACCATCCATCCAGTGCCGCTACCCACTTCTACTAAGGCTGCACTTAATAGGAGCAAGATACTTGGAGGCAACAACCAGGATGAAATATTATTTAATCGTGGAAATGCCATGTCAGGCGCACCTATCAGAATCGGAATAGACCAATTACCAGATCCACCTATCATGGCCGGCATAACCATAAAAAAGATCATTAAAAAAGCGCGAGTCGTTATTAAAAAATTATAAAGTTGATGATTCCCACGAAGAATTTGATCGTCGGGTCGTGCTAATTCCATACGAATCAGTATTGAGAAGCATGTGCCCATCACTCCAGCATTGGCACCGAAGATGAAATAAAGAGTCCATATATCCTTGTGGTTAGTGGAGAATAGCCATCGGACCGGATTTGTCGTAAAATTGAGATTATTTTGTTTCTTTCTTATCGGAGAGGGGCCCGCGGGGCTTATTTTTTGAAAAAGGGGGAGTGAGGGGGGGGGTTATGGGAAGGAAGAATGGAAATCCCTCACTTTATTGATGGGACATTTTGATCCCCTTTTCCTCTCATCCTCCCCCGGTTCTGGTTCAGGAAAGGGTCAATGCAAGGATCTTATTTCGAAGCAATCTCTAGAGTTTTCCCTTATCCGAACGGGTCTTGCAAGAAAATAGGATTTTATATTAAGCTCCAAATATACGCTATTGGGATAGGATGGCTCCTACCAGCTCTCCCCTCTAAGAACCGCGTGTGCGAGTTCCCCCGCATACGGCTCAAGTGGCGAAAGCCCTTTCCTTCGCGCTTGGTAAGCGCTTCGCTGTAGCCAAGCTTACTGCTAGCCTATCGGCTAGAGTTAAGCTTCAACAGCGACTGCTCGTCGCTTCTAGCCACCTTATTCCGTTACCCGAGATCCAAGTCAGCACCGGCAAAGATCTCTTGATTCCTCACGGCCGGGACGGCTTGGAAGCAAGCTACCTCTTGCCTATCTCACCTCATTCCTTCATCTATATGAGCCTTCGCTTTTTGGATCATCTTCTGCCCAATGTGGTACCCCCCATTTTTTGGTTCCCATTGGGTTTACCTTGTTCATAAGTCGACCATATGGTAGCAAGAAAAGGCGATGTTGGGCTATACTCTGGTGATCTCTTTCCTATCGAGACACGCAAACTCTCATCATGTCCCAGATCACATTCTGTGAATCGAAAGGGGAAGCCTATTCATCTATCAGTTCCTCTCGTAGATCGATGCGGTTTTTATGAAGCGTCTAAGAACAGTTCACTCGCGTTGATCAATCAAGAGGGTTGTCGCCACTCCTTAATAAGGTTATCTGTTGTATCACTTCTTGCATTCTGTCCCATGCTTCATACCTCCTCTTTCTTCTTAAAGTAAAATAAAGGGTCAGGCATGGTGGGGTAGGAGCATCTAGTCGGTAATCTTTTTGGCTTGACCAAGAAGTCTTATGTCCTCCTAGTCGCACGTCGTTTTAACTGAAAGAACTTCTTGCGCAATTCATGGCTTTCTATTTTTATGACCAGAAATTCTTTCTTTATTTTCATATAAAATTGTTCTCTGGAATTTTTATCAATATGAAGTGATCGTAACACAGTATATACGACTCGTGATTCAGGCAATCCAATCTTCCGTGTGTAAGACGGAAGACCCCAAAAATGGTTTTCAAAAAATGGGTGATCAAAAGATATAATTACTATGCCTATCTTGGTGGTCGTTACTTTTGGTGGTCTTTTTTCTTGGTCCTCTTCTTGTTCTATTGATCAGAAGCATCCAGCAGCACCACGCCAGTTTAGAATTTGATTCTAAGGGCTAAGGCCCCATTTGATTTTGTTCAGTTCCCACCACCAGTTCTAAAATACTGGATCCATTCAGTATAGAGAGGGCTATTTCGTCCTTCTTATTGTAGTTGAAGTAGCATTCCCCGCAGAAATCCTTCAAGGATTCCTTGATTTACCGGATCGTGGGGATGTGAATCGATCAGACCAGCTCCAAGATCTTGGAAAGTTATATAATCCAAGATCTCAGGCCTTATTCTTTGCTCTCGAAAAGGGGATTCCCATAAAAGGGGAATTAATTGGTATAAGGGTTCATTGAGAAATAGATTAAAAAGTTGATCCTGAAGATTCGCTTTCAACTCTAGAATTTCGATATCAAAAATCTCGTTATTTATCATTGAACGGAACTCGTTGGCACTTCGCACTTGATCTAAAAAACCTCTCACCAATTCTTCGTATTCTCTCTCATTTTGTTTAGGAGGCAATTGGTCAATTAGGCGTGCCTCCAAGAGGTAGTTTCGAGCATAGAGCTCTATCTCTAAATTTTCAAGCTCGAGGAGCCAATGATCCAAACGATAATGAAATTGGGAGAGAAAGGGGCGCCAGATTATCCTGCCCAACAAGAAGATAATTTTTATGGGATGATTCTACACTGATAGTAGTAGAACTGGACGACTCTATTTTGTCAGATGGACTGGAAGCTCCAGATGAAGACATCATGCTATTCCGGACCACTCTCTCGATCTCCAAACAAAGAAGACCAAGTAGAATGAGACTTGCGCCCACCTCCTATCCAATCACCCTACTACAAAATAAGGTGATGGATCGACGCCCTACAGAGAACCCAACCTTTTCAAGTAGGGCTTGAAAGAAATCAATTGAACCAATCTTCAGACAAAGAATATAAAAGAAGAAAAGTATAGTGGCTAGGATTAGGAAAGGAATGGACCATCGATGGAAAATAGAAGGTAGACGAGAAGATAAGGTCTGCAGGATTTTAAAAATTGATTTGGTTTGTTTCAAAAGGAATAAAGGAAGGAGTCAATGCATTCTTTCACTTAATTATGCTTCTAATTTTGCCAAGTCCATCTATTCCAGACCCAGCTGGGGTTTCCGCAACACCCCGTTGCTACTAGAATGGGTAAGAGCCCATCCTTTATTTCTTTTGAAATAGACCAAATCCCCCAATTACCAAATCTGTGATCCCGTCCCTTAGACTACTTAAGTAATGGGGGAATGGAAACTGGGTCTTATAGTGGTAGAACCTCGTGAACCAGGCATACTGCTTGACTTGCTTTTCTTCTCTTATGATATTGATAAGTCGAGCCTTCACTCTTGCCTATAATTATAATAAGAGGTCAAGGATAGAATCGTCTATTCATAGTTTCACTTCGCTTTTTCCATTCTGTGCTTTCCCCTCGGACTACTAAGGGAAAGCAAGGCAAGTAAATCTTAATATACACGAGACAGGCATATGGCACCAACCAAAAGTACTCTTTCGGAATCAGGTGAGTTAAAGGTCAGGAGCTCAATCAAAACTAGCTAGACTTCCCTCTTAGCCTGCCTGCAATCCGGTGAAACTTTTAGACGAAGAAGACTCATCTTTCATGCGGAAATCGACCCACGAAATTCTTCTCACCTGGAATAAAGCTCACCAAAAAAAAGACAGGTTTCAGTACGAAGGCTATTCTGTGAGTTTAGATGTAAGCAAATAACTGATAGTTGTCTGTGCCCAAGGTCAGATTATCGACATCGGTATTGGGGTAGCAAGAAGATGCATTGGTTGATAACATATCCATCGCCCTTCCTCGGTCCGTCCTCATACCAAGCTTCCTATTGGCTTCTCACCCCGGACTGAGATTCGCTCTTCTCGTCCAGAAAAATAGTTGTCTTCCTGGTTAACTAGTCATTGGTCTTTGGCACCAAAGAAAGTCGAGAATGTTGGGACCCAAGGTAGTTGTCGCTCAAGCAACTGTAGAAGAAGAGTGCATCAAAGAAATGGAAGGGCTCTCCTTCTCTATCTTCAACCTAGCTCTGCCCAGTTTGGATGAACAAAGTGCGCAATGCGTATAGTGAGATCACTACCATACATTTTTCAATTTATCTAGTGAACATAGGCTTTGAGTGCATACCGGGAGAGACTATGATTGAGTCAAGCGGGTACCCGCTAATCCGCGCTTCCATTTGCTACCTGAAGCCAAGCCATTGACGAGCGTTGAAGGACCTTTCAAGCCTCCTCGCTTTGATTCATTTGCTTTCCCTTTCTCACTCTGAAAGAAAGAAAAAAGACTTGCTTTGCCTCTTCCTTATTTTCTAATTGAAAGCTAGACTCACACGTCTGCTTATGAAAATTATGGCTTCCTCACCTGACCTTCTTTCTAGCCTTTGATTTTGATTTGAAATGGAACGATGCTTAACACATGTAATTGGAGTCTGTTTCGGGGCTTACAGAAGCTCATGCAAATAAGATTTATAGGAGAGAAGTTCCCCATCTCTCTTAGGCCTTCTGCCTCTTGAAAAATATTGTATTCTTTGAGATCGCCTATGTGTGATTCATCCTAAGTAGCTAATCGAAAAGGAACTGACTGAAAGGACTGATAAGAGAAGAGGCTCTAACTATTTAAAGGTAAAGAAAAGGAAGCTCATGTTGAGTGGCAACCCAAGCTATTGCTCTACCCCCTCTCCTTATGTTATGGTAGATTTTGAATCCCTATTGGATTTCTTACTCCACAAAAAAGAGAGAAATCAACAATAATGCGCACACGTGAAAAGTCTTACCCCGCAGGTTGACTCTTCCAATCCAACTCTATCGAAGGAGAAAAAGATCTAAGACTATGACTTGCTTAGTGCAGGGCTGCTTGTCGTGATTGGTTGGACACTCTCTTTATCTAAGGTCTTAGCTTGGTCACTCTATTAAGCTTTCCCACCAAGTCTATTGAATGGGGTACGAAAGATTGCTATTCAAAGCATCGCTAAGAGTTTTGTCTTCTAGGGAGTAGTCAAGATAAGATGACTCTGATCTTTCCTTCTATGGAGACGGATGTGAGCTTAACACCTACTGATCTTACTCAAAAAGAGTCAATGGGAGTAGACACATCAATAGCAGCAGATGAAGAGGAAGAAATCCTTGCTCTTCGGGCTAAGATGCTGACTTTGCCGTGGAAAGAGTAATGGGAGGAAAGCCTTGACCTTCCCTTGTTCTACCCTTCAAACTCGGAGATTGAAGAAGATCACTCTACGCAGTGACAGAGGCAAGATCTCTATATGTTGATAGATACCCGAGAGACTGAGTCCTTGGGGGAGAGAGAAAGGAGGCATTACTCCCAGAAAACGTGCAACCAACCTTTCCTTCCCACTTCTTCCTTGAGAATACAAGGTAGGGGCTCTGTTTCCGCATTCGTTACATATCAGTATTCATTGTTAAGATCTCCCGGTAGAATCGAATGGTAACTGAATCATTCCAATAGTTCCGAACAAGTCCTGCATGGGCTCTTTGTCGAATGAGTTTGCATTCCTCAATCCAATCTTTAAACTTCCGACATCTAGAATAACTCGCTGGAGCACCCCTCCATTCACCTTTCCTTCCCATATGCATCGGCTTTTTCTAAATCGACATATCTAGGTTGTCCCAACAGGTTCCCTTTCTTTCAAAATGGCATTTCCAAAAGTCGAATCAAAGGCTTGACGGGAGAGCTTCTCTTAGCCCTATAGTCTTTCTCTGTCCAAAAGTTTTTCAAATCAAATGATTCAAGACCTGAATTGAAAGAGACTCTACAAACAAAGATTTCTGACTCAGCCTTGAAAAGCTTGTATGCTTTGGATTCTTGGGACCTAACAAGCCAGGATAGCCTATACCGAAGGAGAGAAATTCATACCCTGCCGATTTCTAGGGCTTGCGTTGCTCGGATGTTATTGCCCTTGCCCCCACGCCAGCTTGCTATCTCATCCCTCCCACCTTTGCCTATACCTAGGATTCCTATTTGGTTCGGAGTAGTTTCATAGATCTATATGGGAATCTTCGTCAGATCGACCATGCAGTTACGGCCAATCAAGTAGAGATCGATTGGCCTACCAGAGAGCTAACATTAGAAGACTGACACCCATAGTACCACAGTAGCACGCTTGCAAAGGGTAGAAAGTAGACAAATGCCATCGAATCGGATGTGAAGAAATTCCTGAAATCCACTCTTAGAGTTCGAGAATCCAAGCGCTAGCAAGTCAGCTAGCGAACCAAGGGGCAAAGAAAGGGTCAAAAGTAAGCTCCGTGCCTATAATCATTCCTCTCTCTGGTAGCAATTCGATCTCAAGTCGATGGTACTATTTAAACAAGAATGACATGTTGTCCAGTGCACTTGACCACTGCGATCGATCCGATAAACCAAATCATCCTGGCCAACCGACTAACCATTGAGAATGGAACAAATAGGGGAGATTGAATTCTTCTCTCTTGTCTTTCAACCCTTGCTCGTTCCTCGGCTTCGCCTTCCACCTTATTAAGCTTTGGACTTCCACCTTCACTAACCCGTGGGACGGGACCGACCTTCTCTTTTGTTTGTAATTGGACTTGCCTAAAACAAAGGAACCTTGGCATGAAAACCCTCTAGATTAGGGAGATCCAAACAAGATCTTGTTCCATATGCGTAGGAAACCACCCCATGTGGTGTGAGAAAAGCCCACTTGACTTCGGAATGCCGACCTCCCTTAGCTTAGCCCTTTACGAACTTTTCTGCCTTCTCACTGCCATTCATCGGATAAGACTACGTCACCTAAATCAACAAAAAAGAGGAAGGCATTTCTCATTGTTGACTAGCCTGGGCTCCATATCAAATTTTATCTGAGATGGCTAGAATTCTTTAGTAAAGGCATGGCTTAAGCCAACTCAGGACATGAGGTTTTTCTACTACTATTACAGCTCGTACAACCTTGAGGAATCGAGACTAGTGTAATAAGTTACTAGCCTAGTGTTACTCCTCCACATAAGACTTGCTAGAATAGCTACCACCTTTTCTCTTGACTTTCCTTTTCAAAATAAATCCCACGTATGAAGCTCTCGTATTACGTACAAATCAATTAAACAAGCCAAACCAAAGGCTTTTTTCAAATGCATCAGTAGACGCAGAAAGAGATAATATTCCCTAAGGCCTTTGTTATCGCTTTAAACTTCCCTATTTCCCATAGGAAGCCCATCTTCAAAGCTACTTTCTCAACAAGCTATAGCTCTATGATTTTGTAAAAACTCTCTTCTTTATCATACGATATGAGGCATCCAAATCTGCATTCCCATCCCCTCCTGGACCCGATGACACATCCATCTCAGTCGAACCGAACTCTCGACCCCGTCTAGAAGTTGAGGATGTAACTTACGATTTAATCGGTTAAAAAAAAGTTTATCCATAAAGATTCAGGTTAAAGAGAGTTCTAACGTGGGGGTGACGATATATAATTACCTTAAAAGGGGGTGCCCTCCCTGAGACTTCCTCAGTCATAGTTTTTTGCTTAATAGACTAACTAATTACTAAACAGAATTGCCATATCAACCATCAATCGTTCCTTATGATTCTAGGGGTTTAAGATAGGAAGAGGGATAAGCTCAACTCAAAGATGCTAAATAAGGGCATTCATTAAAATTTTAATGCGTATTGAGTGAGTAGTTAGTTCAGGTCTTTTTGTACGAGAGATCTCATTCCAATAGTTTTTCCGTGAAGGCTCTTTTTTTTTCAGGATGGAACCTTTGTTCAGGACCACAAGACGGGATAGGGTTGCGTTGGATTATACCTACCTGGTAAACCCCGCCACAACAGTCATTTTCTACCTCTCGAACACATGGATGCCAAACTCCTTTTCATTAAGATTTTAGGACTCCTTGTTCTAACTTCAATCTTGGAGAAAGGTGAGTGGTCTAGGATCGGGCTATTGGATAGAGCAAGGTTAGGAAGGGAGGCAAGGCGAAAGGCATGCACGGGTATTATCGAAACGAATAGCTAACATAGTTTAGGGCAGAGTCTGATTATGCTCCTCCAACAGTTCACGCCAAACATTGTACTTCACAAAAGATAGAAAAAAAAAGAACCAAATCCTGAGACTAGGGTGCCCACTCTGCAGAAAAAAGAAGAGGTGGCTCATGTCGGTGAAAGAAACAATAAAAGAAAAGTCTGATTCCTGATACAAAACCGTTTTTTTAAATGAAGTTAGAAAGAAGTTCTATTGCTCCGGAAGGAAGGTGGTAGGTGAGCTTAGATAAGAAATATAGGAATTTCTTCTCTATATTAATCCTTCGATAAAGCAAGAGACGACTATAAAAAAAAATGACTTTTCCATTTACCAGAAGGAAGGTCGTCAAACTGAGCGTCTGAATAAAAGGACTCAGTCCCCGTGAACGGCCTAATGTCTGCCGCCTCTAGACGATGCGCACTATAATGAGTTCAAATGCTTTCCTTTCTCCATACCTCCTACCCTCTGAACTTCCTGGATTGAGCTGGTCCAAAGTGTTTCTAGTAAAGCTAGGAACGCGCGTCAAACCTTTCATCCCCGTGTTAACCACATAAAAGAGACGATTCATTCTATTCCCACGGTTATATTTGACTAAGACCCAGAGGATATCCCAAAGTGGGCATTCAGGCTCATCCCTCGCTTCACGGTCGCATTCCTCTTAGCCATAGTGTTTTCTTGCTCGCCCGTAACTCCTCTGTTGACATTGGTTCATTTTCGGTATGGCTACTGAGGATTTGATTCAATACAACGGATGAGGAAAATCCAGCAAGCTTAGACAAGATTGAAAGTAAGGAAGACAGAAGGTGGGTAGCGAGAAAGAAATCTAATAGCCTGCTCACGATTCAACTTCCTATTCAAGTGAATCCACCTGGAGCGAGTCAGGTTTGGGATCTTTCCCCATAGCTTTCTTTCTTTATTTTTTATCGCCTAATCTTTCTCTTCGTTGTTGAATCTATCTTTGATTAATCAATGTGTGATATTCCGAATCCTCATTACTAATGGAATCCAAATGATGTCTGGATTGATCAGAAGATCCTTTCAGTTGGCTAGAATTCGTTACTTGAACGAAACTAGATCTTGTTGAATCATATTGAATATTTGACGATATATTGCTAAAAACCGATCCTTGTTTACCAACCACACATTGTCTAACCAAATCCAATTCTCTATACGCTCCTCAAAAAATTCAATTCGGGCGGATTCTTCCCCCAACTAACGAAGAGATCTTGGCGGAATTGCCACATATGAAATTGAACTCATTTTTTCAAAGAAATAGCCCACTTCTTTCTCGAGAAGAGATGGGAAAGATGCTCAATATCATTTGATTGAATAGTTGACCCAGTCCCTTGTTGTTTGAAGAAACCCTCCACTTCAATTGGTATTTTTTCACGAAAAGCAGACATGAGATAAGAAATCCAGTCTTTCACTAAGATTTCAAATAGTAGTCTCGAATTCAAGTTGATTCTATTTTGACTCTTCCTCAGAGAAAGATGATCAAACAATTCCCAATCATGGTCCTTGCTGATCGGATCATCCATATAATATACAAAAAGAAACTCCAGATATTTGAGATCTTTCTCTTTGAATCATTCCAAAGTAGAAGGGGGGGGGGGTGTAAGATCCTGGCCGAATCAAAGTTATTCATTTCATTCGCTACTGGAGCTCCTACTATTACTATTCAAGATGAAAAGAGGATTGAATCGAATACAGAAAGGTCATGGGGCTAGAACCCATAGGCACCAGACTGAGGTATGAAATGAAGGACGAGTTTCACTCGCTTCGGGCTTAGGTTAGATAGAAGAGTACAATGAGTCCACTAGTCCATCAACGAAAATTCGATAGAAAGCTCAAGTGAGAAAGTCACAATCCATTGAATAAGATCGGCTCAAGGCGAGAGCTCAAAAAAGAAAGAAAAGTAGGCACTTTTAAGGCCAGTGTGGAGTAGCTAGAACGGATGGGAGGTAATTTGTCCTACATTGGGTAGCTTGCTAAAGCCTTGTGTTCATTTCAGTGACCTGGAGTCTTCGTTTGGGAAGTATCTCTCTACAAAGGAGGATGGATTTGATGTAGGAGCAGAGTGGAATCTGGAGCAGGTATCAGGTTCAGACGACTTCAAACTGGATAGAGCAGGATTGGTGGAACCTGTGGTCGTCTCAAAATAGAAAGAGGTGCAGACGTCCCAACATGAGGTGTCCCAAAAGGAACGTAAGACAAAAGAATAGGAATGGAAAAAAGATACGCTCTTATAGAAGAGCTATAGAGGCGGATGCGGATTCAGTCCGAGCTAAGTTCGTAGGTATTGCTTAAAAATATCAATTTTATAGAAAAATATAGCACTGACCCAAACTAGACCTCTTCTAAGGCAGAATGTACTGAGCTACTGAGGAACAACAAACTTAATATTGGAAGCTGACTCTCATTTTTTGGACCAACCTATGACCGAATAAAAATGAGTTTGTCACTATTTTTCACATACGTCGGGAGAATAGGTTATGATAGGAATCCCCTCCCCGGCCGGAGAGCCTCCAGGACAAGGGGCGGCGATCAACCATCCACTCTCGAGATTCATATTGATCAATAGATCTCCGCGTCCTGCCAGTTTTCTAAGTAGACTCACTCTACCGAGGGGCAACAAAGGCTGGAACTCTTCTTGCGAAAAATAAGGGACCTATTTCTCATCCTAGGAGTTAGCAAGTATGAAAGAGTCCCCTCTCTATCTGTCTCCACAAGTTTCTACTACTAAGTAGCACTTCTGCTATTCAATCATAGAATCGATTCCGATCAAGCTGAAATAATCAACCCTATATATGTTATTAGTAAAGCGCTAATGCCCTATCTATAGTAAAAGGGCCTTTCTTGCTCGTTAACGCTGTTTTTTTATTGCAGCTAGGACGCCCCTTTTCTTTCTCAAAGTCAACTTTCTCGCTTGTTAGTCAAGCTTTGAAGTCCCTTCTTTCTCCGAATCGGTTCCTAGTGTCAGTCAATCAAGATTCGCCATCAAGAGAGGGAAGAGCCTTGACTTTAGGTTAGGCCGGTCTCATCATTCACGCAATTCCCCCGTCCATCGATTGATCACGCGAGTACGCATCCAGTCAGCGCATAGCGAATGAAAAAAGCGTTCATCCTGGATTCTCTTCCTCAAGAAAAATGTCTATCAATTGATCCCTATTCATTCGGTCAAAGTCTCCACTTTTCACGCCCCTCTACTAAGAGATGCACCATGTTGATAGGAATCGGCAAAGACCTTCTTGTACACGTCCTCGAGGGCAGCATTCATGGCAATCATCACTACTTTCTCCCGAGGGCATGGTATGGCTTTGTTCTTGGTCTTGTTTAATAGATGTCGAGTGCCGCTTTTCCCCGTCCGAGAATCTCCATCTGCTCTAAGTGGGCGCGAGCTAGAATCCTTATGTCAGCTTGCTTGTTCAAAAGACTGTCTCTTTACCCCTTGCATCTTCATCTTTTCGAAAGCCCAGACCATTCTTCTGGATCTGCATTAGTCCTATTTCAGGTGCAAAGCCTCTTCAATAAAGACCTCTTTTTTTTCTTTCTCCCCCATTTCTCATTTTGTTGATTGAAAGAGAATAAGCACTATCCATTGAGTAAAGAGAGGGTTTTCGGTCGGTTCCCATTCGCCTTCCCCCCCTCATAGTCCATTAGTGGGTAGGTTGGTCAACTTAGAGGGTTCCCGCCTCCTCTTCAGATGTGTCCACGACAACCTGGCGGTTCTTCGGTCTTCGATTTTGGGGGCGGGAGTGCTTGGTCGCTGGGGTTTCCTTTTCCTCAACCAATTTGGTTATGTTAGCCCTCAGATTGGTCTAACATTTTGTTATGAGTTGGATGGATTGAAGGTCAGATAGATTTGAGTTCAAGTGGGACAGCACCTTCGATCGACCATAGGGCCTATTTTATCCTTACTGAATTCATTCTATTGAAGCGTAACGTAAAAAGCTCCTTCTCATCTTGCATTTCTTTGGTTTGGAAGTTCCAGAATGTTTTCTGTGGATTTATATAACAAAGGAAAGCCTCCTACCCTAATACTATGCCATTTGATTGAAACAAGTTCCGTGCTGCTCACCACTCCTCGAGGCCAAGGATGGGGTCCAACCGTCATTCCATGATTTGCAGTCTGATACATTTCCATTATGTTACCTCACCAAACATGCCACCTCATGTGCCAAAGTCAAATGGTTGTTCTTCCTTCTCTGCTCCTTCTTTTTCTACATATGCGGCAGCGGCAGAGAAGAGGGGACAACTTCTTCCTCCTTTGCCTTGCTCAATCTTCCTTTTCTGATTTAAAGTAGCAAGCCACTCTACTATTGATACAAAGGCCAGATAGAAGGTTGCTCATCCAGCCCAGCGGATCCATTATTTATGCGGCAGTGCAATGCAGCTGAAAAAGGGAAGCCCCTTTTTATTATTAAGGTATAGGTTGGTTGGGGAAAACTCCAAAACTAGGGTTCCAAAAAGCTTATCTTATATTATAGAAATGTTTGAGAAAGGGGCACCCCTACTATACTCCTAAACTACAAGCTAGCGCGCAATGGCTGAAAAGCCATTGTTGCTTGCTGCTTGCAGGCTCAAAAATCTCTCTTTTGGCTCTCCTCCCTATCTCAATTGTGATTGATTAGGTTCTTCCTTCAAGCAAGCTACGTTCTAACGACCCCCTAGTTGTGTTGCATTTTGTGATCTTCCGCTTTGGTCTGCATTTTTTGGATATCTGGGACCCGATGTTGATTTTCAATTTAAATGTCAGCGTAAGGTTTGGGGTGGCCCATCTGATTAGTTCAGCTATCACTGCTGGAAACCCTAGCGGTTGTTCGGCTGCGTACTCCCCGTCTGCCTATCTCACACTCCCAAAGCAAATTTTTCTTTCTTCTTTCATTTGCCTTTCCTGCATCTTTCTTTCTATCCATAGGTCGACTTCGCACAGATAGATCTTTGGCGGGGGAGATTGGTTCCCCTTGAGGTATGCCCTTCCGGTGGGTTATTCCTTTATCTTTCTTTTCCATCCAGTGCCCGCACTGCGTCAGAAAATCTTCGCCTTCGATCTCTCTTCGCAACGCATTTTAAGGGCTAGGACTTTCTCTCGACATCTTTCTTTTATTTAAATCTTTGATCTCATATCTATAAGTAGGGGGTCTACGTTCACTATTAAGCCTACGCCCGTCCATTCCTTTCAAGCTTGATCCTTCCCTTAGACTCATTACCTTATTCGATTGAACCCGTTGGTTCCGCGCTTTATTCGGTCATAACCTGATTCGAGAACCTTCTCTTATAGATTCTTTTCACCAAGTCATCACCAACAATAAGCTCTTATCCCTTGGTGTCAAAGGACGAGTTTGTCTTTCTCTGTTTTGTTCCTTCCTCGGCAAGCTTGGCAGTTTCCTAATGTAAGCTCCCTGGGTAGGGTTTCGAAGTTTATGTAAATGCCTTATCTTCAAAGGAAGCTTCTGACTTAAGGTATCCCTTGATCCGAGGGTGAGCTAGAATTTTGTATGGTGAAGAGGAAAGGAAGAAGTCATTGTAAAGGAAGACGACATTTACCATTTCCGCATCCTGCCTAAAGGCTTGTTGGTAGCTCTTAGGTTCTCTGTCAATAGAGTGATTGCCAAAACCTAGGTATGTTTTCGGAGAATATGAAGAAGACACGGTTGTAGCTTTTAGAGACTATCCTCTGTAGTTGTAGCTACGTGGAAGCCAGTTGCTTAAAGATAGGCCCCCTAACCATTCCGCTATTCCTGCCCTAAAGCAAGGGAATCCGCTTTGACCCACCACCCTGGTAGGAATTGCCAGATTTATAGTTTCTAAATCCTTGTAATATAAGTTCTTTCCTCTAACGATAGCTACGAACTACGCGAACTGAACTGTCAAGGCTTTCAAACCAAGACTGAGAAAGCTTAATCAATAAAGAATATTTTAGTGGAATGGCTTAATTTACTCCCCATACGAGACCGGAAAGGAAGCTAGCAAACCTAGGGTCAACACCAAGGTAGGGGCAAAAGGGAAAAAAATGATGTTTGATGTAAACAGAAGCAAGCATTTCGCTAAGAAAGCAAAATAGGAAGCGGCGATAGCAAACATTACCCTCACTCAGAACAATATGCTCTTGGGAGACATGAAGCACAATCAACCTCTCTACCTTAAGACTTCTAACATGGTCGATTCTAGATAGATCACGGGAACCCCAACCCCCTTCTCTACAAAACAAAGAGTGGAAAATCTCTTCATAGGGTACTGTAGTTGTACAGCCATAGTACCACAGGGATGGTGAGAGTTCATAAGAGCTCGAATTTAGATAGGTGAAAGATCCTTACTCAAATTATAAACCCTGAACCTCTTTGCGAATTCTCAGCTGAACCTTGATGGGAAATCATAGATTTCTGATAGGAAAGCAAAAGCCTAATTACCCAAAATTCTTTCATAGACACGAGCGTCCTCCTACATTGTCCCCTAGTAAAACATACTTAAGAAAGCGGTTTCCATGGTCAACCTGTTTAACTGCATGCCAGACCACTAAGTGATGAGACCTTACAAACAAAGGCAGCGAGGAGCGCTAGCCGGAACTAGACAATGGGTGGGTGTCCAACAAACATTCCTTAGCTAAGAAGGATTCATTCACTGCAGCTTCTCTTACTAGCAAATGAAACTAGCAACATTACATCATATAGAATACCAATTGACATGCATTCAAATCTATCTTATAGTTTATGTTGATGACCTCATTGTTTCTGCGAGCGCAACCTTCATATCCAAGCTTTATTTCTATCGAAGTTTTTCCATCTGGGCACCTCGCCTATTAATTCTTTTTTGGGGTGTATAAAGCCACGGAGTGATTCAGGTATCTATCTTATTGTATTGACGCAATTGGAAAATCATGATTTCTCCATGTCGCTCAAGCGGGATCAGATCGGGATTTAGCGAGAACAACTGTAATTGAATTGGGAACAGAAACACTTCACTTCAACTCAATAAATGACGTCTACTTCATAAGTGCTAAGGCAAAATATATCACCTAAAGAAATGTGATAGGGGAGCCTAGCCATTTCACTCTACCCGAGTAATAAAGTGGAAACCCCCCTCACGATCGATTAAAAGCAAAGTCGCCTAGAGATATTTGTTCAAATTCAATTCGTGAAGACAGAGTAAATTCAACAAATCTAAGGAAGAAAGTCATGGGCCTCACTATCTATTAATCAAGAAGGTAAAGGAGAGAAGGTTTGATTGAAAGTAGTATGTCTGAAGGGATCTGTCGTTAACGATTTGACCGCGACATATCCAATTAAAAGTCTAATCCCAACCTCTTTAGAAGGAGCTCCAAAAAAGACATGACTTCAGAGCGGGGAATCTTCCTACAAGTGAGCACCAAGTCAAATGTATTCAAAAAGGGCTATACCTCTGCCTAGACAAAGAGGACTTTAAGATAGCCTCACAGGAGACATTGGATGTAACCAGCCTTCAAAGGCGGAGGAGTAAAAAGTAACTTTCAATTCAAATTAGAGAAATGCTGAGCTTTATCTGCTTCAATTCATTAAGGTATTATTATAGCCTTCTAAATAGTCAGAGTGGGAACTCAAAAGTAAGAACTCTTAACCATCATTCCTTAACTCTAAAGGGCGTGAATGTGTAGATCAAGGAAGGTGGGTGGGATAGCGCCCGATTGATTGAGCGTCTTACAGCCCGTCATGCAAGCTAGGGCAGAAGCAGCCCCCGAATCCACACAGGATACTTCAAAGGAAGTTATCTTTAAACTACTACTCAACAATTCCAAATCAAAATTGAAAATATTTATTGGACCGTGATAGCCATCTAAAACTTAACAGGGTTGAAGCATCATCTTGGAATCACTACGGAAGTAGGAAAGGATCCAGGGTTGCCTTAGGCCCTGAGAGCCAGGATGCTAGCTCTTGAAGATGAAGTAAACATGGTCATGGGCCAATATCTCGCTACTGTTGAAGGTATGAATGAACAATTTACCCTAATTGGTTGGGGGTAGGCGGGAGCTTAGTAGTTGCATAATCATTTAAAAGCCAGCCTATCGTAAGCTCGACACTATTCTATTTACTCTCTCAAATGAGGGGCTGGTTTATTTTTGCTATAGGGGCCATATCCTATCATCTCTTACCTATGGTTGAGGAAAGGGATTGACCGGAATGATTGCAACGAGACACACCAACACCACTAGTTAGAGGTGGAAAGGGGGGCGGTCGGAGGATGACATAGCAATCACGCCTTGCTCCCTTCTGACATCTATTGGGTGGGAACCTCCTTTCAGAGTGTGATTCGTTGTTTCCAATGCGGTTAATTGATATTAGGCTTTTTAGGAAAGTTTCCCTCTGCCTATGCAGTTAGCTCGACATAAGGTATAGCTCTTAATGGGCATGTAGCCGTAGGAGGGAACTCTTCTTTTTATCTTATTCTTTGGTCAGGCTGGTAATCCCAACCAAATAAGCAATCGCAATCCCTACAAGCAACCTATTTCATACCCTTTTCGTCGTACTTCCTCTTCTCCTTCTCTTCTTTCTCTCCCTGCCGAGCTTGTTGGAGTGCCATTGATAAGATATAGTGTAATTCCTTTTCCCCGAGAGCCAGTCCCACTAGTGCTAGTATCAATAGGAAGATCTATATTACTTAGGATATTTCATATTATATCCCTTTTAGTGTAAAAGTATTTGGTATAAAGAGCCCTCAATAATGAGCTTGTCTTGTACGCAATAACTGAAGATAGAGTGAGTTTCAACTTGGCCTTCTACTAAGAGTGTTGCAAATTCCCTTTCATATCCCTTCTAGTTTAAGCCTTTCCTTCCTATGTAACCAAGTCCTCCTATGAACCTATCTCCACCTAAAGGATAGGAAAGATTACAACTAGAAAGTAAAGGTTGTCTTTGAGCAAGCTCTTAGCTTTCATCGTAAGTGAGAGAGTAATTGATGCAAGAGAATGTCGTGCTAGTCTTTACTTACACAGAAGAATAAGATGGATAGTGTCACGCCCCATCCTCGATAAGCGCGACCGGTGCTTAACTGAGTGAACCTGACCGAGCAAGCCTGTTAGATACTTTCTACCCAATTAACCCATGATCGAGAGAAAACGTGATTTCATTAATTATACAGTAGGAGTCTCATTCATACAATCCTAAACCATTTCATTAGTCATTGCGCTTTTAAGTACCAAAATACACATTTCTTAAAGTTTAAGTGGAACAAGTGATCAAACACAACATGACTTGTTTAACATTCTCAACACCCATATACAACCCACATAGTGTCTACGAAGCCTCTAAAGATACAAAGAGAGTAAAGATGGTGCCGGCAACAAGGCCCCGACTATACCTCAAAAGGTACAATAAATGACCCCGGAATAAAATGGGGCTCACCGAGTTCGCTGAGAAGAGGATGTAGCACTATTTGTGATCAACATTGTTTGCTATGTAACCACCTGCATCAATTTAAAGATGCAACGCCCCCGAAAAAAGGACATTAGTATCGTCGAATAACACTAGTATGTATAGCTAAACACCAAATCAATAGAATGAATAATAATACAAGAGGAACAGTCAAGAATTCAATAAGGGCTTCTAATAATAGTAAAGCAACAAGTTAAGGATCATATACATTCTCAAGACAATTTCCATATTACTAGGTTGGGTGACCACCGATGTCCCACAATTCACAATACCTTCGTATTCTTACAGGGAGTCCGATCTCGACCCGATCGGCTAGGCCGCCTCATCTGAGACATTATCACAATTTCATTATAACTTTCCAGCACAGTACCACCATGTGTGCGAAATGGCATTTGATCACGGTGCGATCGGCTAGGCCATCTCATTTGAGACATCAACCCTTTTCACAATTTCATCCACACTACCACTGTGTTCTTACATGGAGTCTGATCTCGGCCCGACTGGCTAGGCCATCTCATTTGAGACATTACCTTTTTCATTCAATCATCTCACATCGTACTTCTTTCATGTACTTTCGATTCATTGACACTAGTGATTACGATTACAAAGTCATTCTTGGCACTTGTGCGTATTTCATAGTTCCAGACCCATTTTCCACATTTAATATCATTATCACAATCAATAAGGCTCCCCATTCAAGAAATTAAATTCATACATGAGCTATTTGGGAATCTTAGGCATATAGAGGCTTTTTATAAAATTTGGCATAACAACTTTTATTTCGATCTTGACATGAAGTCTTAACATTTCTAACAATATTCCACATTTTGAACACATCCTCAATGGAAAGATAACATGATGAAGCATTTAGAATAAATATTGAACTTACATCCTTCAGCACAAACATGTTAGAAATCACCAATTAGATAATGATCAAGGGCTTACTCCAATTATATGATAAACATGGGGTTCGATTCTAAGAAGAAAGGGGTTTAGCCAACATACCTCAATTGAGCCTCTTAAAACTCTAAGATGTTCCGGAATATTAGCCACTTCAATCTATTTTAGCAATATAACAAAATTGAACCAAAATTAGGAAGATGAACATGGTTTTAGCTCATTTGAGCATACTATCAAACACTAAGTGTACATCAATGTTTTAAGGCTCTTTTGTGGAAGAAGCCATCATTTCTCAACCCACTCTCTGCCATTATTAGCTCACAATCTTCCCACATACTACAAGGATACATGCATGCAAGGTAAGCACTCCCATCCCCATGAATTAACTTACTAATGGCCCATTCTAGTTACATTTTAAAATTAATAGTTTGGGTGATAGAATCTTACCTCTTAGAAAGAAGACCTAGGTGCCTCTCTTGATAATCTTCAAGATTCTAAGTGAGAATTGGAGAGCAATGTGATGAAGATCACTTCTCCCACTAGTACCCTCTCTATCACTCTAAAAATATCAGAAAATATGATCTAAATGGTCTATGGGATGTATTTTAACGAAATAGGGTCAGGTTTAAAAACCCAAAAAATGAAGCTCCGGAACAAGGTCTGCGATCACATATGCGATCGCATAATCGATATGCGGACCGCATAATCGGTGACCAAAACAGTCAAAAACTTATCCGTGTCTGCGGTCACTATGCGGCCTGCAGACCTGTTCTGCAGTCGCATAATGAACCACAAAATAGTTATGCGGTCGCATAGTCGACCGCAAAATTTCATCCAAACTGGCCTAATTAACTGCCTCACTCTGGGGCCATTATGCGGTCCGCAAAGTGATTCTGCGGTCACATAATGGACCGCAAAAACGCATAACACTGCCAACATGTAAAACCAATTCGTCACCACGAAATATTATTTTTTTCCTTTTGCAAAATTTTACGGGGCCTTAGATTCTCCCCCACTTAGGATCATTCGTCCTCGAATAAGGGTAAAAATCTGCTATTAGCATCTTATGCAACTCAGTTTTCATACCACACACCAGCAGCTCCAAATTTTACTAACTCTCTAAATTCTCAAACATTTTGCCAGAGTTTCATTTGTAAGTAGGCCTATCCACATGTCAAAGAGCCCCAAAAACACATCTTACAAACATGTATAGAAACCAACGACATAGCATAACTCATAACCACACCAACCGTGGCCTCATATAAACAACATATAATCAAAAAGAGCATCTTTACATTAACTAAACAAGTGATATAAAATTCTTAGGCGACATGTTCGTAAAAGAAATGATTACACAACTATTCAAACAAGTGAGGATACATCTTCTTCATCTCTTCCTCGGCCTGCCATGTTGCCTCTGCAACATGCTGGTTTCTCCATAACACTTTCACGAAGGCAATTTCTTTATTCCTCAACTTTCGGACTTTCCTATCAAGAATGGCAACTCGAATCTCTTCATATCACAATTCTTCATTAACTTCAACGGTCTCAACCGGCACAATAGCTGACGGATCTCCAACTACCTTTTTCAACATAGACACATGGAATACCGAGTGCACTAATGACATCTCGGGTGGTAGCTCAAGTTTGTATGCCACCAGACCGATCCTCTGGATGATTTTGTATGGCCTGACATACCTCGGAATAAATTCCCCTTTTTCCCAAACCCCATAATACCCTTCATGGGGGAAACCTTCCAGAATACCCAATCATCTTCTTTAAACTCTAAGTCTCTGCGACGAATATCAAAATGGGATTTCTGACGACTCTGAGTAGTTTTCAACCGCTCTTTTATGATCTTAACTTATTCCATAGCCTGATGTACAAGGTCTGGCCCTATCAACTCTGCTTCGCCAATCTCGTACCACCCAATGGGAGATCTACATCTCCTACTATATAATGTCTCAAATGGTGCCATCTGGATACTTGTATGAAAGTTGTTGTTATAAGCAAATTCTATGTGTGGTAAATGATCATCCCAGCTACCCTTGAAGTAAAGAACACAAGCACGCAACATGTCCTCAAGCGTCTGAATAGTCCGCCCTGCTTGCTCGTCGGTCTGTGGATGGAAAGCTGTACTAAGATTCACCTGAGTACCTAAACCTTACTGAATTTTCCTGCAAAAATTGGCCGTGAACTGAGCCCCTTGATCGAAAATGATAGAAACTGCAGTTCCATGTATCCTGACTATTTTCTTGATATACAACTGAGCATACTGTCCCGCTGTGTCGGTAGATTTAACTGGCAAGAAGTGTGCTGGTTTCGTGAGTCGGTCCACGATCACCCAAATTGAGTCAAACTTGCACGGAGTGCGTGGTAATCCTACCACAAAATCCATATTAATCATCTCCCACTTCCACATTGGAATTTCTATGTTCTGTGCCAACCCACCAAGCCGTTGATGTTCGGCCTTCACTTGCTGACAGTTCGGACACCTTGCCACAAAGTCTGCCACATTCCTTTTCATGTCATTCCAACAATAAACTTCCTTGAGGTCGTGATACATCTTTGTAGAATCTGGATGCCCGGAATACCTAGAAGTATGAGCTTCGGTCATGTATTTTTCGGGGAGACCATCTACATTCGGAACACATAGTCGCCCTTGGTACCTTAGTGTACCACCATCCATGCTAAGAGCAAAATCCGTAGTCTTATGTTTTTGAATCCCCTACTTCAATTGCACCAAAAATGGATCGTTGTATTGCTCCTCTTTGACTTCCACAACAAGCGATGATTCAGCCCTATTTGGCACAATAACCCCTCCTTCATTAGAGTAAGTAATACAAACTCCCAATCTAGCCAATCGATATACCTCCAAGTGTGCTAAACTACCCATAAATATTCGGCTAAGAGCATCTGCCACAACATTGTCTTTCCCCGCGTGATATAGAATATCGATGTTGTAATCCTTAAGTAACTCAAGCCATCTTCTCTGCCTTAGATTCAGCTCCTTTTGTTTGAAAATATATTGAAGACTCTTGTGGTCCGTGAATACATCCACATGGACCCCATACAAATAGTGACGCCAAAGTTTCAATGCAAAAACTACCGCCGCAAGATCTAAGTCACATGTTGGATAATTCATTTCATGATTCTTGAGTTGCCTAGAAGCATATGCTATAACTTTTCCGTGTTGCATTAACACACACCCAAGCCCAATTCTTGAAGCATCACAATATACCACAAATTCATCTGTACCCTCTGGCAAGGTCAACACCGGCGTTGTAGTCAATCTCGATTTCAACTCCTGGAAGCTCCTTTCACAGGCATCGGACCATTGGAACTTAACTGCTTTCTGAGTCAATTTAGTCAACGGAGAGGCAAGAGTAGAGAACCCCACCACAAACTTCCTATAATACCCTATTAAGCCCAAGAAACTGCAAATATCGGTGGGCGTTGTAGGTCTAGACCAATTCTTTACTGCTGAAATCTTTTTAGGATCAACCTTGATTCCTTCTCTAGAGACAACATGACCCAAGAATGTGACAGATTCGAGCCAAAATTCACACTTTGAAAATTTCGCATACACTTGGTGCTAATGAAGAGTCTGCAACACTGCCCTGAGATGATCATCATGGTCCTCCCGACTTTAAGAATACACAAGAATATTGTCAATGAACACTATCACAAAGGAGTCAAGGAAAGGCTTGAAAACTCGATTCATAAGATCCATGAAATTCGCTGGGGCATTTGTTAGCCCAAAAGACATCACCAGAAATTTAAAATGCCCATACCGGATCTTGAAAGCTGTTTTCGAAATATCCTACTCCCTGATCTTCAATTTGTGATACCCGGATCGTAAATCAATTTTGGAGAAGTATTTAGCACCCTGTAACTGATCAAACAAATAATCTATTCTTGGTAGTGGGTATTTGTTTTTTATTGTGACTTTGTTGAGTTGCCAGTAGTCAATGCACATCCTCAGCGATCCATCTTTCTTCCTCACGAAGAGAACCGGTGTTCCCCATGGAGATACACTTGGTCGGATGAAACCCTTCTCTAACAAATCCTTTAACTGTTCCTTTAGTTCTTTCAATTCTGTTGGTGCCATTCTGTAGGGCGAAATAGATATAGGCTGC
Source organism: Nicotiana tomentosiformis (assembly GCF_000390325.3). NCBI lineage: Eukaryota > Viridiplantae > Streptophyta > Magnoliopsida > Solanales > Solanaceae > Nicotiana > Nicotiana tomentosiformis. Next base: position 52,436,789 of record NC_090812.1, read on the forward strand.
GTGCATGGCATCACAACAATCCCAAAATCAATCTCCATGTCTGGCGGAATCCCAGGGAGCTCATCAGGAAAGACCTCCGAAAATTCTTTCACAACTGGCACTAACTCGATTATAGGTGCCTCAGCATCGGTGTCCGTAACCCGGACCAAGTGATAGATACACCCCTTGTTAATCATCTTTGTGGCCTTAAGGTAAGAAATAAACATGCCCTTCGGCACCACATTAGCCCCTTTCCACTCAACAACTGGCTCACTTGGAAATTCAATCCTCACAGTTCTAGTTCGGCAGTCGAGCTTAGCAAAACAGGAATAAAGCCAATACACCCCCATAATTACATCAAAATAGACCATCCCCAATTCAATGAGATCGGCCACGGTGTCCCAACCACGTACCATGACAACACAACCCCTATAAACTCGTGCGGCCACAATAGACTCGCCAACCGGAGTAGATACAGAGAAGAGCTTAGGAAGTTGTTCCGGTTCTATCCAAAATTCCATGGAAACATAAGGGGTAACATAGGACAAGGTGGAACCGGGATCAATAAGATCATATACATTATGAGTTTGGACAGTCAATATACCTATGACGACATCAGGAGAAGCTTCTGCACTCTTGCGACCACTCATAGCATAGAAATGACTGGGTCCTCCTGAACTCTGCGCACCACCCCTAGCTGCACCATGCCCTGCTGGTGCTGGTGGGCCTCGAGCTGGATGGGGTGCTAAAGATGTAGCAGCAAAAAAACTAGATGACTGTGCTGTGCCCCTGCCCGCACCCTGGCGGGATGGACGACAGTCCCTCTGAATTTGACCACTCAATCCATACCCGTAACATTTGGGTAAGTCCATGTAGCAAATCCCCGAGTGCATCTTCCCACACCTAGGGCATGGGGGCCTCCGCTGCTGCGAGAACCTCCCTCCTGATCGGCCCTGATAGTGGGGTCCCATGCTGCCCTGATTGGGCCTGAAGCGACTCCCCTGCTGCTGACTATGCCCCGCTGGCGGTGCACTGGCTGAAGACTGAGCATGAGACTGGGTTGGCCCTGAAAACTGATCTCCCCCCACCAAATGACTCCCCAAAGTTGCCCGCGGACCGAACCTTGCTGGTACCCTCTCACTCCCTCATGTTCTTCAACTTGCGGTCCTCTGTAGCTTGAACAAATACTACCATTTTACCATAGTTCATGTCTGAATTCAAGGCAGCTGTAGCGACCTTATTGATAACCAAGGGGCTAAGGCCCTGCAAAAACCGGCGCACTCTAGCCTCCATAGTATGCAACATAAGAATGGCATATTTTGACAGGCGTGCGAACTCCATGTGATACTCCCACACACTCCTACTCCCTTACTTAAGATTCTCAAACTATGCTGTACGGGTTGCCCTAATCTCGGAAGGCAAGAAATGGTCTATAAAGGCATCAACAAACTCACACCATCTCGCTGGAGGGCTCCCCTCCTCCCGAGAGTCCTCCCATAACTCAAACCAAGAATAGGCCACTCCTTTCAGGCGGTAGGCGGCCAACTCCACTCCCTCCGTCTCAGTAGCGCGCATAGCCCGGAGAGTCTTATGCATCTAATCAATGAAGTCCTGTAGGTCCTCCTCAGGATTAGCACCTGTGAACACCAGAGGATCCAACTGCAGAAACCTGTTCACCTTGGAACCACTAGAATCCCCTTGTTGTCTAGAGGATGTAGGTGCAATATTCGACCTTTGGGCTTGACAAGCCACTATTTGAGTCAGCATTTGAATAGCTCCCCTAAGATCCCCATCAGAAATACCAAAGTCGAAAGTTGGGGATGGAGATGGAATTGAAATGCCAGGTGGAGGAACCGTCGCACCCTCAGTAGGTGTAGGAACTGGTGTGGCATATGCCGGTGTAGTGGAATCATGTAGTGTCGCAGTCGAAGGATTATCCTCACCCCTCGGGTGTTCACTCGCATCATCAAATAAAGGGTCAACTGCCACTCCTAAGGCGGCGTTAGCTCCTTGGCCAGTTCTTGCTTTCTTCTTAGGTACCATATACTAAAAGTTAAAGGAATGCACGAGTTAGAGGAGGAACAATTGCACAATTAGTTTCATCGCACGATCCAGAGTATCAAAGAAGGGTATTGTTCCTAAATGTCCAAGTAGCCTCCAACTTATAGATGTGGTCGTCAACACACCGATAAGAAGGACTCTATCAGACATGGCTCCGAGACATCCTAGGACACTTTAAAATCTTAGGCTCTGATACCAAGTTTGTCACGCCCCAATCTCGGAAAGCGCGACCGGCGCTCAACTGAGTGAACCTGGCCGAGCAAGCCTGTTAGATACTTTTTACCCAATTAACCCATGATGGAAAGAAGACATGATTTCATTAATTATAGAGTAGGAGTCTTATTCATACAATCCTAAATCATTTCATTAGTCATTGCGCTTTTAAGTCCCAAAATACACATTTCTTAAAGTTCAAGTGGAACAAGTGATCAAACACAACATGACTTGTTCAACATTCCCAACACCCATATACAACCCACATAGTATCTACGGATCCTCTAAAGATACAAAGAGAGTAAAGATGGTGCCGGTAACAAGGCCCCAGCTATACCTCAAAAAGTGACCATGATATAAACAAAAGGTACAATACATGACCTCGGAATGAAATGGGGCACACCGAGTCCGCTGAGAAGAGGATACAACACTATCTATGATCAACATTGTCTGCAAAAGGGACGTTAGTACCGTCGAATAACACTATTATGTATAGCTAAACACCAACTCAATAGAATGAATAATAATACAAGAGGAACAGTCAAGAATTCATAAGGGCCTCAAATAATAGTAAAACAACAAGTTAAGGATCATATATATTTTCAAGACAATTTCCATATTACTAGGTTGGGTGACCTTTGGTACCGATGTCCCACAATTCACAATAACTCTGTATTCTTACACGGAGTCCGATCTCGGCCCGATCGGCTATGCCGCCTCATCTGAGACATTACCACAATTTAATTCTAACTTTCCAGCACAGTACCACCATGTGTGCGGCGTGGCATCCGATCACGGCCCGATTGGCTAGGCCATCTCATTTGAGACATCAACCCTTTTTTACAATTTCATCCACAATACCACTGTGTTCTTACACGGAGTCCGATCTCGGCCCGACTGGCTAGGCCATCTCATTTGAGACATTACCTTTTTCAGTCAATCATCTCACATCGTACTTCTTTCATGTACTTTCGATTCATTGACACTAGTGATTATGATTACAAAGTCATTCTTGGCACGTGGCCGTATTTCATAGTTGCAGACTCCTTTTCCACATTCAATATCATTATCACAATCAATAAGGCTCCACATTCAAGACATTAAATTCACATATGAGCAATTTGGGAATCTTAGGCACATAGAGGCCTTTTATATAATTTTGCATAATAACCTTTATTTCGATCTTGACATGAAGTCTTAACATTTCTAACACATATTCCACATTTTGAACACATCCTCAATGGCAAGATGACATGGTAAAGCATTTAGAATAAATATTGAACTTACATCCTTCAACACAAATATGTTAGAAATCGCCAATTCTATAATGATCAAGGGCTTACTCCAATTACATGATCACCATGGGGTTCGATTCTAAGAAGAAGGGGGTTTGGCCAACATACCTCAATTGAGCCTCTTAAAACTCTAAGATGTTCCAGAATATTAGCCACTTCAATCTATTTTAGCAATATAACAAAATTGAACCAAAATTAGGAAGATGAACATGGTTTTAGCTCATTTTAGCATACTATCAAACACTAGGTGTACATCAATGTTTTAAGGCTCTTTTGCGGAAGATTCCATCATTTCCCAACCCACTCTCTACCATTATTAGCTCACAATCTTCCTACATACTACAAGGATACATGCATGCAAGGTAAGCACTCCCATCCCCATGAATTACCTTACTAATGGCCCATTCTAGTTACATTTTGAAATTAAGAGTTTGGATGATAGAATCTTACCTCTTAGGAAGAAGACCTAGGTGCCTCTCTTGATAATCTTCAAGATTCTAAGTGAGAATTGGAGATCAATGTGATGAAGATCACTTCTCCCACTAGGACCCTCTCTCTCAGTCTAAAAATATCAGAAAATATGATCAAAATGGTCCATGGGATGTGTTTTAACAAAATTGGGTCGGGTTTAAAAACCCAAAAAATGAAGCTCCGGAACAAGGTCTGCGATCGCATAATCGATATGCGGATCGCATATCAGTTGCATAATCGGTGACCAAAATAGCCAAAAACCTGTCCGTGTCTGCGGTCACTATGTGGCCTGCAGACCTGTTCTGCGGTCGCATAATGAACCGCAGAACAGTTATGCGGTCGTATAATCGGTCGCAAAATTTCATCGAAACTGGCCCAATTAACTACCTCACTCTACGGCCATTATGCGGTCCGCAAAGTGATTCTGCAGTGGCATAATAGACCGCAGAAACGAATAACACTGCCAAACACTTTCCTTTACTTTCCGATGCATTGTAAAACCAATTCGGCACCACGAAATATTATTTTTATTCTTTTGCAAAATTTTACGGGGCCTTACAGATAGAATGGGATTTCAAGGCAAAATAGCCTATATAAGAGAAAGGGTTCCTCACTTGACTTCAAGCTGGGGAAGGCTAGTTCAAGAACTAGAAAGATCGCACTTCCGTTAACTCAGATGCCTCTTTCTTAACGAAGACTCTTGCAGCTAGAACTCATCGGCAACGACTCTTACCACTGCAACCTAGGCACTCAGGCCTTGGAGCTGATATGTCAATCCACTGTTACCATAAACCTCTACTTTGTAGTGAAGTGACTTCGTTCATTCCCGAGTCAATAATTTCCAGAGGATGGAACCTAGTAATGGCACATCAGCTTACCGATTCCTTAATAAGAATTCATTGCTGGACTTTACTTGGAATAAGTTATCCCCATATGGAGTCCGCCCAAGGGAGAAATCCAATCCAATGGGTCACTGGGACTGGGCTTGACATCAAAGACAGAGAAAAATGTATAAGCGCAAAAAAGGAAAATTGCCTGGGAAAACAATCCCAAGGGAAGCTTCTCGCTAGTGCTTTCCCCACCACTGAACATTGCGTTGCTATGGTCAATAAACAGCCAACAAGTGGTTCCGAATGACTTTGAGGAGGCCCCAGCGCAACATCTTTCTCGCTCGAAGGATCTATGAAAGTCCCACTACGAATTCCTATCCCATTAATAAAGTACAAATAAATAATATATTCCAAGTCTGACTTTTAAAGCATATGCGTTGAAAAAAACCTTTGGCTTTGGACTTTCTGCTTTGATAGATCTTTCCTCTCAAAAGTGGTTTTATCTTACCCACTATGTCCTTTGTTTAATACCCATTTTCAGGAGTGGGAACCTTGAATTGAAAACCCTTTCTTCTGCCCTCGCCACTTCTTTCGCTGACCCTATCAACCCCCTTTGCGGAATACCAGAAAAAGAGATGAATTAGCGGATCATAGGGCTAAGTCGAAGCATGCCTGAACCTTCTTCGTCGGAGACTGAGTTAATATACAATCCCACTTTGGAGACTACCCTTCGGGATAGGTAGGATATGGTGCCACAAATTGTAGTCTACTCGGTATGCGTCGATTCTTTGCTGGAGAAGCCTAGATCACTAGTTTTGGACTATCGAAAAACCCCCCTCTGCCCGCATCCCTGGAACTTGCTTTGCTTTTTTTCTTTAAAGACCCCGCCTGCTTCACACCTTCTATGATAGGGGAAATACTTCCGCACGAGTACTAATTTGATTTGCATAAATGAGACTCTTCTGAGCCCTTGAGATTTTACATATCAGCTTTAGAAGATTCAATTGGATCATTCTAGGCAGAGAAGAATGAGAAAGCAATGTTAGGGTGTGCTCTGGAACTCCAACACTTGGGTTGAACAAAAAAGGCTCAATCTTTCACTATTCAGGAGTAAGCAAAGCAAATGCGATCTAAGAAAGACGCCCTGGAATTCCATTCTGTAGGGAAGGAGGACCTACGAAATAAATCTCCAATCAATCATAGGTGGGTGAGAAAATTGATTTGCCTCTTTCATTTAGTGTCCATTGTCGATTCGGACGCTTAACCCCCGCCCCTAACTACGAGGCAAGTCACACTTTAACTTCTTGCCTTGACCTAGGCCTCACATCGATCGTTCTGTCCACTGAACTCATCAATCAACCTGACCTTGACTCTCACTACGTACTCCAACTCTATCTATTAATGAAGACGCTTTATCTAATAAAGCAGGAAGAAGACTAGGAAAGCAATCGAACAAACAAGGCTCTATAAGAGAAGAGCTAACTGGAGTGCGCCTGGAACGACGAACGAGGAGTACGAGAAGAGAGTTTTGAAGGTCAGATCGGGTTGGCTTGGCTGGAAAAGTATGTGTTCCAGGACAATAAAGACTGCAAACAAGTATCTAACAAAGCAAGGCTGCTAAAGAAGAGCTTGTTCTGTTCCGGATACAAAAATAAGAAGAACGTAAGTACAAGAGGACAAGAAGGAGAAGAGGCGAGTACAGTTTCACTTCAGTTTCACTTGCTTGGTAACCTCTTTCCCGGTCAGAGATAGGAAAGAATCCAAGGCTTGTAAGGATGTTAGGCTTCAAACGCTGTTAGGACAGATAAATTAGAAAGCTAGGACGAAATAGCCTTCTCTATACTGAGTGGATCCAGTATTTTAGAACTGGTGGTGGGAACTGAATGAAATCAAAGGGAGCCTTACCCCTTAGAATCGAATTCTAAACCGCCGTGGTGTTGCTGGATGCTTCTGATCAATAAAACAACAAGAGGAGGAAAAAAAATAAAGAATTTCATTATGATCCAAAGCCTTACCCAACTCATACTCGTACTTAGACAAAAGTGCTCGGTACTTTTCTCATTTCTCTATAACCGACTCTCTGATGAAACCCTTCAAAATGCTCTATGTTTTATAATCCGTAGTTTTTGGGGAGGAGTATATATGTGTGTGTGTGTGTGTGTATATATATATATATATATATATATATATATATATATATATATATATACAATTCTAATTATTAAACTATGTTTTGATTGGAAAGTTCGGCATAAGCTAGCTCTAGGTTGGGACGGGGTAAGTCTAACCGCTGTATCGCCAGTATGCCCTTCCCAAGAAGAACTAGCAAATCAAATAATGGACCATTTCCTATATTCTATATTTCTAATTCTTCTAGTGATTTTTGTTTATGTTGGTATTACTTGGCCTTATTTTCGGTCTGCCTGGTGTATGGATATAGCCATTACGGAATATTTTATCCCCTCATTTTTCTAATTCATAAAAGTTGTATTTTTTTTCTGTTTTATACTACCTGGATCTGGGGCCTTTCAATAATGTTCCTTTTAAACAATTATGGGAGTCCAATGGACTTTACATTAGATTCATGTGGTATATGTCTTGGGCCCCATGTGTTTAATGGGTCACCCGACTAAGAGAGAGTATGCCCCGGGTATTTGCCACAGGCTCGTACTGATTCTGTTATTATCTCCCGTATCTTGTTCGTTCTGGAAATACGTATTCCTATTCCATCTTTTCTAGAATCTCCTTTAACGGAAGAAATAGAATCTCGAGAAGGAATACCAAAACCTATTTCACTTGCCGAGTCGTTTTGCATCTATGGCAGAATGGTTAAAGCACCTTTCCTAGTAAAGGGGAAAATTCGTAGGTTCGGTTCCTGCTGGATCTTTTAATAAGATCGGGAAGAAGTTCCTTATTCTGGGGAATATATATAGATAGATATTTACAGAGATTAGTCCTTTTAATAATAAAGGGGCTTTTCCAATCTGTCTAGCTTCGGTGTGTTCTTTGCTTAATTTAAGGGCATCCCCCTTCTACTATCTCTCCTACCTACCACGACAAAAGAGGTTGAAGCAACGAATTCTTTCTTTTTAATTTAACCGCTAGGTGGGACAAGAAAATTCCCTTCCTTTCTGATCAAAATCCGATCAATCAATGAAATTTGTTACCATGCAGTGCAACAGGCAAGATCGAAGAATTTTATGCCCCATGCGCCCTCTCTTTCAATTGAATTGATCACCTCCCTTTGCTAGTTAGAGTTGTGCTCTTCCTGAGCAGCTTGCGTGCGTTGTTGGTAGAGCTACTTCTTCTTACTGGATTCTCGGAGCCCACCAAAGCACAGACTCTACTCACCCACTACTAGACTAATCTAAGGGCTGGTGAGAGTATTACACTGAAGATTGATGGACTTACTAATTTGCTGACTGATTCAAGGAGTTAAGCCTGGCGGTTCGGTGATCGAGCGAAGGCTTGGTTCCTCCCTCGCTGTACCGAGGGAAGCCTTTCCCACTTCATCTCTTATATATATATATTATTATATAATGTAGATGATGATTGATTGAAGATTTCCTTTCTACAATAAGCCTACGAGATGAATTGGACCTCAGCCCGAAGAGCACTTCCCTGGCGGAGAGATTGAAAGAACGGAACTCCAGCGCACTGATTGAGCTAGCTAGAAGCAGGAACTCCTATTTATTTAAGTAAGGCCAGCTGTAAACAAAGAAAACAAGAGATTCGTGGTTGTACCGATACCAGTTGACAGCAATTGGCCAGTTTCCTACAGTTGACCGATTGATCCATAAGAGCGGTAAGAGGATGATATTTACAAGGACGGGAAGCGGTATCGAACAAGAAGAGCTGGAAGCGAAGCACCCTTTGAAAAGCTTCTATCTGACAGGAGGAAGTACTCAACTAGTGAATGAAAGGAAAGATGACGCCCAGGCGAAGTCAACTTATTCAAGAGTCCTCTTTAATTCAGGTAACTAATTAAGCGCATCTATCTACCAGCAAAGACAGGTTAGAATGGTAATCTATGCTAGGAGTGCCCCTTACCTTAAACCTTAAGTAGCTCACTGAAGGAAGTGTGAAAGTAAGCAAGCAAAGTCTCAACCCGAAATCAATAGCCCGCAAGAAATAGAAAGGAAAAAGCCCATCTCTTTCCAGTAGTATGTAGCTTTACTTCCTTGAACTTCTATGGAGGGCTTAGTTTGCGCAGTTGAGTGGCGCTTGTTGAATACCTCTCGTAGGCCTGATCTCAACAATTACATATATAAATGGAAGTAAGTCGCTTTTAAGACGCACGACTAGAAGAAAGAGATCTTTCTATTGATAGGAACGGAACTTCTTAGAAAAGCTGCGAAGACGGGACTAGTTTCAAGCAGAATCCGAATAAAGAAAAAGGCAGGGTCGGAGCAGACGTCAGTAAGTGAAAGAAAAAGGAAGCTTTTACAGCTATATAAAATGAAAAGTAATCACCTTTAAGAATATTAAATAATATTGTAGAATAAGAGGGAAAGTAAAAGTAGAAAGAAAGATTTTTTTCTTTTAGTAAAGAAGAGAAAGAAGAAGAAGATGCTAACTCAACCAAAAAAAGAGAGGTTTTAGCCGGAAGAAAACAGCTCGGCTAACAAGGGTTGAATTTGAACTATATATAAACAGCTCTAGCTGGAAAGGGGGATAAGCTCGACAAAGACTTCGAAGCAAAGGAGGCAACCAGCTACTACACCAAAAGGAATGGGTTTTACCAACTGATCAATAAATAGTTGAGGGGGAACTAGTCCTACTACTGAGCCAGGACCAAACTCTTCCTTTCCGATTACATTGGCTTGGCCTTTTGGACAAGCAGATAGCACATGACCAAAAGTGTTTTCACCCATTAGCTACGGCACCACCCTTCTTTCCGACCAGGATTGGAAGAATTTTCCACATACTGAGATTTTGGGTCTTCATGAGTAGTTCTTGTTGACGATCCCTTGAAAAAAGCCCTTTGTTGAGCAGGCTTTCTCCCCTGACAAAAGACCTTCCCTGGGTTGAGACTCTTTAAATAGGTCTAGTTGCTTCGATTCTACTCATGTCCTCAAAACATCGGTCCTTGATCGCTTTATCTTTCTAGTGATCTAGTGCTGCGGGAAGGGAATGATAATTAGATTCCTATAGCAGTTTGGGAGCATCGGCATGTATATGGTAGAATATAATGACCTGATCTCTTTGCTTTCGATGGCTGCTCGGGGTTGAAACATAGTGGAAATGCGAATATGATCAATCCCGGCTCATAAGAAGTACGAAGGTTCTTGTAAGTTGGTTCAGCGGTTCCAGTGACTCAAGGAATAGGGCATTTTGGCACTGTTGAAGTGATTGGCGAAAATTCCCTTGAGACGAGAATCCTGTTGAAATGGAAAGTCCTTGGTATACATACATTAGTAGTATGTTATGCTCCTATTACTGAAACGGAGTTATCCTTCTCAAAATCCTTCCCTCCTTGGTCGAGTTGGCTTAATCCCGAATCCATCCTTACGGAAGAAGGGCGGTATATCGGCTACGAGAGAGAGTCCTTATTGTTCATCTCTGCCTCCCGACATTATTGACCCAAATCGGGACCTTTTGCCTTTATTCGCTACAAGACTAGTCCAAAATTCTAGTTCGTTAGACTCACCCTTTGTTTCTGTTAATCATTCATGACCCCTGAATGGAAGATAAAAAGACTTTACTAAGCAAGTTGTCTGTCGGTCCCCGTTGGTTAATTGTGTGAACAGAGGCAAGGAGTACCGCTGGACTATCCCACTAGCGATCCTACTTCAACGACCTTCTCGTAATACGTAAAAAAAGTATCCCGATCCTGTAGGAGTGACAGCCGTAGTGGAGATCGATGAAGATCTTTATTCTTAAAAGAAAGGGCAAGCACCGAAACACAGGAATGATCAAAGAGAGGCCTCAGCTGACGCTAATAAAGCCAAAGAGCAAGAAGGAGGTGATGATGTGATTCCTTATGTACATGTGTCTGTGGCGCTTGACAAGTATACTTATTAATCAGTTGACCTATCTCTATTTGTGTTTTCTTCTAGGTCAGCTGACCCCTGGTCTTCTTTGAGTTTATGATAGTCCCTACTCGTCCGAGCTTTTGTAGGCCAAAGAAAATGCTTAGATAAGAAGAAGTCAGAGCAAAATTCAAAACAAGAAGGACAAAGAAGTCTCTTCCACTCCTCTAGAGGTTGAGGATAAGGAAGTGATGGGGAAGACGATGCTCGTGCAAGATAAGATGATGACTGGCTGACTTACCGAATGGACGGACACTTTGATCTTGATCGTGCAATCTATGACACAATGAAGGACTATCGTCAATGCAGTTGGAGCCTCTAGGTCCCACAGCAATGGTCTTCAAACTGATAAACCAACCTTTCACTTCTCATATGGGGAATCATCCACATGAGAACCAGAAGACGGCATTCTAAGGCTATATACAGCCCTTATCCAATAAATGAGCTATCTTGCTTAGCATACCTCACCAAAGCTCTTCAAATCAATCTCCTTGGTACTTGAACTTGATTCTTTAAAGCCGGGAACTCCATTCAATTAGCCGGGCATAAGCTCTCCCCTTGCTTTGCTCATTTTCTCTTGATACGCTTACCTTGCCCGTTTAGGTTTTCAAGAAGTAGACACGGAAAGGGAAATTCTTAGCTAGGTTCTTCGTTTCAGTGATCTCTCGGCGGCCATCTCGTCAAAGTATCAAACCCTGTCTTTCTACCCTGAACATTAGGTATCTTCTTTTGGCCCACTGGGGGCAAGTGAGAGCACTAGATCGAATACACAGGATTGTCCATGTTTTTACCTTAGCTCTACTTAGACTACATCTCGATTTTTCCTTTTTACGATTATTTGCTTCCAAAGGCTTACGCGGGACATCAGTTCCATTCATCATCATAAAAGAGGAACGGAGATTCCCGATTGCGTTCTTGGATTGGGAGGCCTTGCCGCATGCTTCGTTTCCATTATTGCAATTATTGTCATAATTTCTTCCTTCACCATCAAAAAGATGGACAGATACGAGAGAAGAGGAAATGGAGGCCAAACATATAGTAAGGTACCAAAATGGTTGTCACTTGCGGCACAAGATTTTGGTTCAGCTTCAAGGGTGGTGTTATGAGGGACAAGGGTAGCAATCCTTTATTTCCGGAAAAGATCAGTATGCCCACAGATCAACGAACTAGACGGAGAAAAGCACCACAACAGATATGGAATTCTATTTTCACTTTCAGTTTCACCTCGCGACTCAGGATACATGCAAGAAGAGCCAGGGAAGGGGCAAGGGGTTTACCCACTTTCACGGATTTCATAGGTTCAAGAGATCCCACTATAGAAGTGTTTATCCATTCACCGAAGGAAGGGATTCTTTATCAAAGTCTCTGAATGGCGCACTTAACCTCATTCGATGATAGGGTTGGGGAAATTGACCGATCCTAAGTTAAATCTAGCTCTGATGGTGTGTCTGTGGGTTCCTTCCTCTCAACGTTTGAAAGAACACTCTAATGGAATGTTGGGCTAATTCTAATATAGGGATAGAAAAGTAATTGGCAAGGGCAAGGTCCGATCGGAAATAGGATAAATAACGGAAAAAGTCCCTCTACGATAATAGGACTTGAAGGCTTTAGCTATGCGAGCCTGCCATTACGCTCCTTTGTTATAGAATTAATGGTCAAAAACTTGCCCTACTTAATCTCTTTCGAGATAAAGGTTCTTACAGAGGTGAAGGCACCCATCACACATAAAATAGTCAGAAAGCTCACGCTCCATTAAGTGTATAGATTGAGATCCAGTAGAAGTGGGAGTGCCGCAAGGCTCTTGAGTTAAATGATGCTCAGGATTGAGGAAGTGGTCTTATTGGCATTCGGAATGGAGTCTATCCCGAAGGAATCTCATCTCTCTTCCAATAGAATAGGAAGTCTCAAGCCAGTAGCACGATAGCAGTCCATTCAATCCATTCAATCAAGCCTTTCCAGGTCATCTTGAAAAAGGATGGATAAATTTTATCTAAAAAGGTTAAGAAAGTAGGTGCTCTTATTGGACGTCACGGGAGAAATCCCAACTTCACTTTGATTAACATCGAGTTGTATGTTTCACTACTTTTTAATGAGGTGCAACATCGGTCTGGACTCTGGATGGTCTGTCCAAGGGACTGGAACCCAAGACTCTTCTTAGTCTAACATAATTGTTGTAACCTCAGCGGGTTGCTCATTGGATTTTGATGGAATTCAGTGACAATCCACTCCTTAGGTCCAAGGTACCTTATAATGGAAATGAGGGTTCTCATCTAGGCGATTTCACAGTGGTGAGCTTAGTTATAGAAGGAGAGGTCAACCAGGCATTGGCTGGGAGGATTCAACTGGGTTGATCAGCCGGTATTGGGGGCAGGGGAAACTGACCTGGGCTCCATTTCTTAAGACCTTCCGTCTTTCTCCTAAGGGCCATCTTCCTCTTTAGGGGGTTGAACGTGGGGGCTGTTCTTATTTTACCAAAGGGGTTTGAATTAGCTTCTCCCGATCATATCTTTCAAAAGAACCAAATTCTTGTTAGCGATTATTTATGATCAAAAAAATGAAATTATGAAAACTTCTTTATCTTATTTAGACCCTTCTGAAAATCTACATTACATACTCTTTTATTACGAGATGCTGGTAATCACGTTGAGTTCTTATGCTTTCATGTTAACAACTCAATTCATTCGATTACTACAGGGATTAACCCAATCCGGAATATGAACCATAAAAGAAAATACCTATTAAACCGATTACAAAAATACCAGTTACAGTATCTATTATCCAAAGAGGAATCCTTCCAGCATTATCGGCCATTTACCCTACTTTCCTCCGGATTTCATCAAGTGGTCATGCTAGAGACATAAACAGTCATGGATAAATAAATTATGAGATCCTTCCGAATGAGCTAAGAGAATCTTATTTATTCTCTTTTGTTTTGTTAATTGAAGAAATTATTGGAAAATAAAAAAGCAAGTACAAAAATGAGTAATAACCCCCAGTAGAGACTGGTACGATTCAATTCAATATTTTGTTCGTTCGGGTTTGATTGTGTCGTAGCTCTATAATTCGGATTAAGTTTATCGTTGAATGAATTGCATTGCTGATATTGATCCCAAAAAAAGATAGTAGGTACAGGTAGGTCGTGAACAGCCAATCATCGTACTGTAAAAATTGGATAGGTTCGATCTATAGTCATTAGGGCCTCCTAAAACGATCTACTAAATTCATCGAGTTGTTCCAAAAGATCAAAATGGCCAGTTATTAATGGAATTACTTGTCAGCTCTCTGTAAAATACTCGTTTGGCCGAGGGCTTCTAAACACATCATAAGCTAAACCGGTGCTGACAAAAAACCAACCCGCAATGAATAAAGAAGTTATAGTACTGCTATGAATGACCCAGTATCGAATACTGGTAATAATATCAGCAAATGAATGTTCTCCTGTGTTTCCAGACATGCTGAGCTCCACATATTCTTGTACAGTCAAAGAGGATCGATTCCGTAAAAGATGAGATCAGTAAATGACAATTCACTGAAATTGCATCTTTGTGAGATCGTCAATATTGTACTGAGGGTGTCTTGAGAGTATACCGAATCAGTATAGCTATCCTTCTTCTGACACAGTAAGGCAATTTGAATTAGTATGAAAAGTAAGTACTAAATAATTTCTTTTTTCCTTTACTTGTTGATGTAAAATCATCTTCCATTCAATAGAAAATTCTTTCAATTCAACGAAAGAGATTCTCATATTCCGTAGATGCGAATTGATGATACAACTCTTATTATTTTAATAGTTTACCCAAGAATTACTCAATGAATCAGTTGATTGAAATTATGGGATGGATAGATGTTACAGATGATGAATCAATTTCTTTTATATGTCTATCACTTTATCTTTGTTAGTGTTGTCTGCCTATAATGATAGATGAATCAAAAACTTTTCATTCAACTTCTTCTTTCAATTGAAATTGAGATTTTTCATTCAACTTCTTCTTTTATATTGAGATTTTTGCCTATCCTTCTTTCTATAATAGATTGAAGTTGCTAAAAATTTCGGAACATTTAGAGTGTAAGGAATCTCAAGTGAGGTATGATTGTGATACACCTCCACCCACATATATATTGGGGTGAGGCGGCATAACCTCTTTGTGTATGAATTATAATATTGTGGGACTGCACCTCCACCCACTTACATTGGGGTGAGGCAGTATGACCGCTTTGTGTAGAGATTGTGATTGTGATACACCTCCACCCGCATACATTGGGGTGAGGCGGCATAGCCGCTTTGTGTAAGTTCTTAGTGCTGTGGTTATATATCCACCCCCATACATTAGGGTGAGGCGGCAGGGCCGCTTGATTAGAGTTATGGTATGGTACGTACACCTCCACCAGCATATATCGGGTGAGGCGACAGGGCCGCTTTGTGCAAAGATGGTTACATAGGATCTCATCTTAAATCCTATAAATGTTGTTGATAGCTTTTAATAGGCTTGCTATTGTTGAGACAGTTATCTATATATTCTATTGCCGCACTGGTTCATCATAATTATCTTGTATTTCTAAATTCTTAAATTGGTGTTTAGTTTTTAAACTAGTACTATTCGACGGTACTAACGTCCCTTTTGCCGCGGGCACTGCATCTTTAAATGGATGCAGGTGGTTCCACAGCAGGAGACATTGATCAATGATAGCAGTACACCTTCTTCCCAGCTGACTTGGTGAGCCCCACTTCATCCCGGGGTCATGTATCTTTTGATCTTTATGTATTATGATTGAGGTATAGCCGGGGCCTTGTTGCCGGCATTATCATTGTACTCTTCTTTATCCATAGAGGCTCTGTAGACATAGTGTGGGTTGTGTATTGGTGTTGGGGAAAGACAAACTATGTTATGTTGTGGTTGTATTACTTGTCCATTTGAGACTTTAAAAATGCTGAAACTATTGGTAAGAAATTGGTAATTGCAGACATGACCACTTTATTGTTTAATTAAGGAAAACATATATTCTCTTTATTTATGAATGAGTTTGGGTAGAAGGAATCTAATAGGCTTACTCGGTCGGGTTCACTCGGTTGAGCGCCGGTCGCGCTCCTCGGTTTTTAGGGCGTGACAAACTTGGTATCAGAGCCTAAGGTTTTAAAGTGTCTTAGGATGTCTCAGAGCCGTGTCTAGTAGAGTTCTTATTATCGGTGTGTTGTCGACCACATCTATAATTAGGATGCTACATGGGCATTTAGGAATAATACCCCTTCTTTCATGTTCTTGATCGTGCGATAAAGCTGGTTGTAAGATTGTTCCTCCTTTAACTCCTGCGTTGCTCTAATTTTCAGTACATTGCACCTAAGAAGAAGGCAAGAACTGGCCAAAGAGCCAATGTCACCCCAGGAGTGACAGTTGACCCTATAATTGATTATGCGGGTGAGCACCCGAGGAGTGAGGATATTCCTCCAGTTACTACACTGCCTGGCTCTACTACAACTGATCAGACTGCACCTATCCCTATACCTACTGAAGGTGCAACAGTTCCTCCAACTGATATACCAGTTCCACCTCCAGCTACAGCTTCCGATTCTGGTGCGTCTGATATTGATATTAGGGGAGCCATACAAATGCTGACACAATTAGTGGCTTCTCAGGCCCAGAGATCGAGTGTTGGGCCTACTTCTTCTAGTCATCCAGGGGAATCTGCTAATTCCAGGGTGAACAAATTTCTTTAGTTAGATCCTCCAGTGTTTACGGGTGCTGATCCCGAGGAGGACCCCCAGGACTTCATTGATGAGATGCACAAAACTCTCCGGGTTATGCATGCTACAAAGACGGAGGGAGTAGAATTTGCCTCCTACCGCCTAAAAGGGGTGGCCTACTCTTGGTTTGAGTTGTGGGAGGAATCTCGTGAGGAGGGAAGCCCTCCGGCAAGGTGGGGTGAGTTCACAGATGCCTTTATGGATCAATTCTTGCCTGCTAAAACTAAGGCAGCTCGTGCCGCTGAGTTTGAAAGCCTGAAGCAGGGTAGTATGAATGTGTGGGAGTACCATATAGAGTTTGCGCGCCTGTCCAAGTATGCTATTCACATGTTGCCCAATATGGAGGCTAGAGTGCGTCGGTTTGTACAAGGTCTTAGCCCCTTGGTTATCAATGAGGCCTCTACAGCTGCCTTGAATTTTGATATGAACTATGGTAAGATGGTGGCATTTGCTCAAGCCACAGAGACCCGCAAATTGAAGAATAGAATGGAGCGTCAGAATAGCAGCAAGGCCCGGTCCGCAGGCAACTTTGGTGGTTCTTCCGGTGGTGGTGGTGGTAGGTCAGCATTTAGAGGAGCGTCATCAGGACCTTCCCAATCATTCGCCCAGTCTTCGATGGGTGCACAGTCATCTGGACCCAGTTAGGGTAATAGGGGACCCCACCAACAAGGTCGGCCCGACAGAAGGTTTCAGCAGTAGAGGCTTCCATGCCCTAATTGTGGGAGAATGCACGTTGGGTCCTGCTTCATGGACCTACCAGTATGCTATGGGTGTGGTGTGAGGGGTCACATTCAGAGAGATTGCCGCTCATCCTGCCGAAATATGGGCAGAGGTGCGGCACAGCCAGCTAATTCTGCAGCTACTACATCCACAGCACCTCCCGCTCGAGGTACCCCAGCGCCCGCGGGGCATGGTGCAGCTAGGGGTGGTGCACAGAATTCGGGAGGACCCAACAGATTTTATGCTATGCGGAGACGTCGAGAATCAGAGGCTTCTCTAGATGTTGTCACAGGTATATTGACTGTCCAATCTCATGATGTATATGCTCTTATTGATCCCGGTTCCACTTTGTCATATGTCACTCCTTATGTTGCTATGGAATTTGGGATAGAACTAGAACAACTTCATGAGCTGTTCTCTGTATCTACTCCGGTTGGTGAGTCTATTTTGGTCGCGCGGGTTTATAGGGATTGTGTTGTCACGTTACGTGGTCGAGACACCATGACTGATCTTATTGAATTGAGAATGGTCGATTTTGATGTGATAATGGGGATGGATTGGCTTTACTCTTGTTTTGCTAAGCTTAATTGCCGAACCAGAACTATTAGGTTCAAATTTCCAAATGAGCCAGTTATTGAGTGGAAGGGTGATGATGTAGTGCCGAATGGTAGGTTTATTTCTTACCTTAAGGCCACGAAAATGATCAACAAGGGATGTATTTACCATTTGGTCCGGGTTACGGACACCGATGCTGAGGCACCTACACTTGAGTCCGTGCCTATTGTGAATGAATTTCCTGGAGTATTTCCGGATGAACTCCCTAGGATCCCACCAGACAGGGAGATTGATTTTGGGATTGATGTGATGCCAAACACACATCCTATATCTATTCCACCCTACAGAATGGCACCGGCAGAATTGAAGGAGCTAAAGGAACAATTAAGAGATTTGTTAGAAAAAGGTTTCATCCGGCCAAGTGTGTCACCTTGGGGCGCACCGGTCCTTTTTGTAAGAAAGAAAGATGGGTCACTGAGAATGTGTATTGACTATCGGCAGCTTAATAAGGTCACAATCAAGAATAAGTACCCACTACCAAGGATAGATGACTTGTTTGATCAATTGCAAGGTGCCAGGTACTTCTCCAAAATTGATTTAAGATCCGGGTATCACCAATTGAAGATCAGGGAGCGGGATATTCCGAAAATAGCTTTTAGGACCTGGTATAGGCATTTTAAATTTCTGGTGATGTCTTTTGGGCTAACAAATGCCCCAGCAGCCTTCATGGATCTTATGAATCGAGTTTTTAAGTCATTCCTCGACTCTTTTGTGATAGTGTTTATTGACGATATTCTTGTATATTCACAAAGTCGAGAAGACCATGTCGATCATTTCAGGGTAGTTCTGCAAACCCTGCATCAGCACCAGTTATATGCAAAGTTTTCAAAGTGTGAATTTTGGCTTGAATCAGTCATATTCTTGGGTCATGTAGTTTCTAGTGAGGGAATTAAGGTTGATCCTCAGAAAATTTCAGCTGTGAAGAATTGGCCGAGGCCTACAACTCCAACAGAGATTCGCAGTTTCTTAGGCTTAGCTGGGTATTACAGAAAGTTTGTGGAGGGGATTTCTACTCTTGCCTCTCCATTGACTAAATTGACGCAGAAGGTAATTATGTTCCAATGGTCAGATGCTTGTGAAAGGAGTTTCCAGGAATTGAAAGCAAGATTGACTACGGCGCCGGTGTTGACTCTACCAGGGGGTATAGATGGATTTGTGGTATATTGTGACGCTTCATGAATCGGGCTTGGGTGTGTATTAATGCAACATGAGAAGGTGATAGCTTATGCTTCTAGGCAACTAAAGAATCATGAAAAGGACTATCCAACACATGATTTAGAACTTGCGGCAGTGGTTTTTTAATTGAAAATTTGGCGTTATTATTTATATGGCGTCCATGTGGATATATTCACCGACCATAAGAGCTTTCAATATATTTTCAAACAGAAGGAATTGAATCTGAGGCAGAAAAGATGGCTTGAATTACTCAAGGATTATGACATTGATATTTTATACTATCCAGGGAAGGCTAATGTTGTGGCGGATGCTCTTAGCCGAAAATCTATGGGTAGCTTAACACACTTGGAGGCATATAAAAGGCCATTGGCCAAAGAAGTTCACCGATTGGTTAGTTTGGGAGTTCGTCTTGCGGACTCTAGCGAAGGAGGGGTAATTGTGCAAAATAGGGTTGAATCATCACTTGTAGTGGAAGTCAAAGAAAAACAATACAACGATCCATTGTTGGTGCAATTGAAAGAGGGGATTCATAAACATAAGACCATGGCCTTTTCTCTTGGCATGGATGATGGTACACTAACGTACCAAGGGCGACTATGTGTTCCAAATGTGGATGGTCTCCGTGAAAGAATTTTAACTGAAGCTCACACTACTAGGTATTTCGTGCACCCAAGTTCTACAAAAATGTATCATGATCTTAAGGAAGTCTATTCGTGGAATGATATGAAGAGGAATGTGGCGGACTTGTAGCAAAATGTCCGAACTGTCAGCAAGTGAAGGCCGAACACCAAAGGCCCGGTGGGTTGGCACAAAACATAGAAATTCCAATGTGGAAATGGGAAATGATTAATATGGAGAAATTCCAATGTGGAAATGGGAAATGATTAATATGGACTTTGTGGTAGGATTACCGCGCACTCTGCGCAAGCGTGACTCAATTTGGGTGATTGTGGATCGACTCACGAAGTCAGCACACTTTTTGCCGGTTAAGTCTACCAACACAGCGGAGCAATATGCTCAGTTGTATATCAAAGAAATAGTAAGGTTGCATGGCACCCCAGTTTCCATCATTTCTGATCGGGGAGCACAATTCACTGCTAATTTTTGGAAGAAATTTCAGCAAGGTTTGGGTACTCAGGTGAATCTCAGTACAGCCTGTCACCCACACACTGACGGGCAGGCAGAGCGGATGATTCAAACTCTTGAGGATATGTTGCGTGCTTGTGTGCTAGATTTCAAAGGTAGCTGGGATGATTATTTACCACTTATAGAATTTGCGTACAACAATAGCTATCATGCTAGCATTCAGATGGCACCGTTCGAGGCTTTATATGGTAGGAGATTTAGATCTCCCATTGGGTGGTTTGAAATTGGGGAAGCAGAATTGATAGGGCCAGACCTTGTGCATCAGGCTATGGAAAAAGTCAAAATCATTAAGGAGCGGTTGAAGACTGCTCAGAGTCGTCAGAAATCCTATTCGGGTGTTCGTCGTAGAGATTTGGAATTCAAAGAAAATGATTGGGTATTTTTGAAAGTTTTCCCCATGAAGGGTGTAATGCAATTTGGTAAGAAAGGGAAATTGAGTCCGAGGTATGTCGGACCGTACAAAATCATTCAGAGGATCGGTGAGGTAGCATAGAAGCTTGAGCTACCACCTGAGATGTCATTAGTACACCCGGTGTTTCATGTGTCTATGTTAAAGAAAGTAATTGGAGACCCGACAGTCATTGTTCCGGTTGAGACTATTGAGGTAAATGAAGAATTGACTTATGAAGAGATTCCAGTTTCTATTATTGATCGGCAAGTCCGAAAGTTGAGAAACAAAGAAATTGCATCCGTGAAAGTGCTATGGCGAAACCAACAGGTTGAAGAGGCTACTTGGGAGGCCGAAGAAGAAATGAAGAAAAAGTATCCTTATTTATTTGAATAACCATGTAATTATGAGTTGTGACTTATGAAAATGCTAAGGGATATTCCTATGAAATATGTATGACTTGTACATTTGGTGTTAAGGGTGTTCCGTTCTGGTAATATAATTGCTTGTGAGGCCACAGTGGGTGTTGTTTTGTATTATGTTACATTGTTGGATTATGTATATGTTGTTAGGATGTATTTCTGGGGCTCTCTGACAGGTGGATAGGCCTAATTACAAAGGAAACTCTGGCGAAATTTGTGAAAATTTTGGGGGTTAGTCAAATATGGGGCTGCCCGAATATGATATGAAACAAACTGAGTTGCATAAGATGCTAATGACGGATATTTACCCTCATTCGAGGACGAATGATTCTAAGCAGGGGAGAATGTAACACCCCGAAAAATTTTGAAGTACTAAAGTGTAAAGCCCGGTAAATTTGCAAGGAAAATAATGTTTCATGGTACCGGACTAGGCTTACGTGTAGAGGATTATAGAAATTCTTCACGGCGAGCTCAGCGCGGCTCGGACATTTTGGGTTGAACAATGCACGAGAATGAAAAGGGAAATTTTTAGCAGAAAAATGTAATTATGCGGTCCATTATACGACCGCGGAATCACTCTGCGGGCCGTATAATGGCCGCATAAGTGAGAAGGAGAAGGGCCAGTCCGGGGAAATTATGCGGTCGATTATGCGGCCGCATAACTGTTTTGCGGTGCATTATGTTATCGCATAATAGTTATGCGGACCGCATAGTGACCGCATACACAGACAGATTTTGGCCAACTTGGGACACCAATATGCGACTGATATGCGGTCCGCATAAAGCTTATGCAGTCGCATATGCGACCGCAAAACCTGTTCCGGAGCTTCATTTTTGGGTTTTTAAAATCCGACCCTATTTCGTTAAATACATGCTTTGGGTCATTTTTGAGCTATTATCTGACATTTTAGAGTGAGAGAGGGTGCCCCAGAGTGAGAAGGTGTTCTCCAATAATTGTTCTTCAATTCTTGCCCAAGTTTTGGAAGATTGAGAAGGGAAACTTACTAGGTCTTCATCCTAGAGGTAAGATTCTACACCCTAACCCTCAATTTCGAACTTTGTGTAGAAATGGATAATAAGCAAGATAATTTCTGGGCAAGAGGGTTGGTTATTTTACATGCATGTGTTATCAAGGGGTGTAGAATGATTGTTGAGTTAAAAATGGTAAGGGTTGGGTTGTGGGATGATGGAATCCTCCATAAAAGGATCTTGAAACCTTAATACACATCTAGTGTTTGATAAAATGCTCAAATGAGCTAGAACCATGATCATCTTTCTAATTTTGGTTTAATTTGTATATTTATATAATAGATTCAAGTTGCTAAAAATTTCGGAACATTTAGAGTGTAAGGAAGCTCAAGTGAGGTATGTTGGCTAAACTCTTCTTTAAGAGTTGGAATTCTCATTATCCTTATGAGTTCCGAGATGTTGATTATAAATTGAGTATTCCAATCAGCTTTGTGATGAAGATATATGTTCAATTCATATTTCAAATGCTCTTATCATATTGCATTATAAATTGAGGATGTGTCCCAAAATATGGATTACGTATCCACATGTTATAATTTCTAGTCGTGATTTATGTGAAAGGTATTATGCCAAGTTGTGTAGAGATTGTGATTGTGATACATTTCCACCCGCATACATTGGGGTAAGGCAGCATGACCGCTTTGTGTGGGGATTATGGTAGAGAGATCGTGATTGTGATACACCTCCACCCGCATATATATTGGGGTGAGGCGGCATGACCGCTTTGTGTAGGAATTATGATATTTTGGGACTGCACCTCCACCCGCTTACATTGGGGTGAGGCGGCATGACCGCTTTGTGTGGGGATTATGGTAGAGAGATCGTGATTGTGATACACCTCCACCCGTATATATATTGGGGTGAGGCGGCATGACCGCTTTGTGTAGGAATTATGATATTGTGGGACTGCACCTCCACCCTCTTACATTGGGGTGAGGCGGTACGACCGCTTTGTGTAGAGACTGTGATTGTGATACACCTCCACCCGTATACATTGGGGTGAGGCGGCATAGCCGCTTTGTGTAAGTTCTTAGTACTGTGGTTATATATCCACCCGCATACATTGGGGTGAGGCGGCAGGGCTGCTTGATTAGAGTTGTGGTATGGTACACACACCTCCACCTGCATACATCAGGTGAGGCTGCGAGGCCGCTTTGTGTGAAGATGGTTACATAGGATCTCATCTTAAATCCTATAAATGTTGTTGATAGCTTTTAATAAGCTTGCTATGGTTGAGATAGTTATCTATATTATTCTATTGCCGCACTGGTTCATCATAATTATCTTGTATTTCTAAATTCTTAAATTGGTGTTTAGTTTTCATACTAGTACTATTCGACGGTACTAACGTCCCTTTTGCCGGGGGCACTGCATCTTTAAATGGATGCAGGTGGTTCCACAGCAGGAGACATTGATCAGTGATAGCAGTACACCTTCTTCCCAGCTGACTTGGTGAGCCCCACTTCATCCCGGGGTCATGTATCTTTTGATCTTTATATATTATGGTTGAGGTATAGCCGCGGCCTTATTGCCGGCATTATCACTGTACTCTTCTTTATCCATAGAGGCTCTGTAGACATAGTGTGGGTTGTGTATTGGTGTTGGGGAAACACAAACTATGTTATGTTGTGGTTGTATTACTTGTCCATTTGAGACTTTAAAAATGATGAAACGATTGGTAAGAAATTGGTAATTGCAGGCATGACCACTTTATTGTTTAATTAAGGAAAGCATATATTCTCTTTATTCATGAATGAGTTTGGGTAGAAGGAATCTAATAGGCTTGCTCGGTCGGGTTCACTCGGTTGAGCGCTCCTCGGTTTTTGGGGCGTGACAGCGCTAGCGCCCCTTTAGTGTAAGTCTTTTCTGTTATCAATGAAACCGAAAGAAATAAAGCCAGTGCTTTTCGTATAGATCAAGACTTGTAGCTTGATTCTTTACTCATTCCATACTGGGAAGAATTGCATAAAATCGTTTGATAAGACTTCTTCCTATTTCTTTCTCAATGATATATGACGATCAAGACAATACCCGTGAACCTCTTCCATTTCATAGAAGTAAATTCTTATTCTTACGAAGCAAATAGCATTTCCTATTGATTTGTCCCCTGGATTGGACCTATTCTGATTCTGAATTATCCATTGCTACGCTCTTCCCAAGGACTAGCAATATCAAAATAGCGAAATTCTTTGGTCATCTCAAGGGGTTCAGAAACCACACGTTTCTCTGGATAATCATAGCGTACTTCCACATATCCACTCAGAGGAAGGTCTTTTCGTAATGGATGACCCTCGAAACCATAATCTGTTGATATATGGTGTAGATCTAGATGATTGATGGAAGAAACACCAACCATATCCCAAACTTCTCGTTCCCACTGGCCGGCTGATGGAAATAGACTAACTACCGGAGATATTCATGTTACTTCGTCTGCACTAGTTTGTACATGAATGCGTGAGTTATACTGAATACTCAGTAAATTATAGACCACTTTAAATCTTTGTTATTGATAGGGATAATCAAATCCGCAAATATCGATCGAAACTTAAACCCTTGTATAGGTGTGCAATTTCGGAAAGCACAACAATTGAAATAGGCCCAGTTGGTGCTTTTTTCTGTGTTAGCCAGGTGAAAGGCTTTCTTGACTATAAATAGATTAGTGTATTAAGTAAGGAACTACTAAAATCTCTATTCCCGTTTTTGGGCTATAAGACTCTTAGCTTCCAGCGAGCTTGGTGCATAAGCTTTTTTTACTACAAAAACGATTCCTCCCCCGGTAAAAAGTGGTCCGCCAACTGAATTTCCCTTGTTGTGATAGGGGTACCGCCTTTTCATTCCCACCAAGGAGCCGTAGCTTTACTTAGATAGGGCTTGACTGCCTTACCTTCTATTTTATTAGTAAAGGGCCTTTAGGCTTGACTTTACTAATATAGTATCAAGTAAAGGGGCATGTATCCTTTTTTTGTAAAGAAAGAGGGCTACTTCACGAGCCGCTATTAATAATCGAAAAGGTTCACAGCGAGTTCAGACTATAGTGACAAAGGGAACATTTCCGCCGGAGGGGTTTGTCTCCATGAAAAAAGTATTCACTACTGCTTACAACACCTTCATTCACTCATCTTGCTACTTCGGAACTGTTCAACGGACACGTGGATTCGAACGTCTCTCTACAATGTTGCGTAGGTAAACTGATTATTGTAGGTGACGGTCTCTAGTGGTTTAGATCTACATGCTCTAGTGGATCTAAAATAGGTTTATGTTCAGCAACAGAAAGAGGTGAGGTTCTTCTTTCTTACCTGAGAATATTTACAAGGGGGAAGCTTCGAAAGGCATATGAGTGCGCCTCTCGTAGACGAATACCGACTCAGTCCGCTCCTACTGCGCGGGAGTCTCAGCCGGTCGGTGCCAGGTCGGCCCCTAAGGCACTATTCTCCATGGGAGTGGTTCGGCCATAAAGCTACTTTGTGGGGTAGTGGACCAAACTGGTGACTGTTGTGGTTGTTGTCTGCAGGGTATGTGACACCCCACAAGTTGACTAGTGCTGAGCCAGGAGATTTTCCTTTGGATCGTTACAACGCTTGTTGAACGGTTCAAGTAGAAGTTAATAGGTAAGAATTAGAAAGCCGCATATCAATCCATCTCCATAGGAGACAATATGAGCAAAAGACTGGAATCCCTAAATCCCGCAAAAAAGAACTCACTCCGGTGGGAGTGAGGGAGGTAGTCAAAAAGAGGAGCCGCGGGTTCTTTCTTACCTTGTAGAAAAGGTCTTGGTTTGGTATGGCATTAGAGAAAACATGTTATGGTTTTGCGGCTATATAGAAAAGGCGGGTGGGTCTTCAGGCGGCTTTTTTTATGAATAGTTTCAATCAAAATTCCATCGATTGTAGCTAGTGATTACTCGGGCGGTGTGTGATCGAGACTAGGGACCTAAAAATGTCACGACCCAAAATCCCACCACAGGTGTCGTGATGGCACCTAGTCTCTAAGACTAGGTAAGCTGATTTCAATTACATTTTGAAGCCATTGTTTTTTAATTAAATAGGTAATCAAAACTAGCAGTGGAACAAATATGAATATACAACCTCCCAAGACTGGTAGTACTGAGTCACGAACTCTAACGGAATAAATGGAATGATCACAAGGACTGAATATACAATACTGTTTGATTCAAAATTAACAGTACAATGAAATGAAAAGACTCCAAGGGACTGCGACGACCAAGCAGCTCTATCTTGAATCCTTACGATCCCTCTTTAACTCTGCTCAAGTCCGATATCTCCAATACCTGGCTCTGCACAAAAATGTGCAGAAGTGTAGTTTGAGTACACCACGGTCGGTACCCAGTAAGTATCAAGACTAACCTCAGTGGAGTAGAGACGAGGTACAGTCAAGACACTCACTAGTCTAATAACCTGTGCAATATAATATACAAAATAATAGGAAACAAATAACAATAAGGGCAACATGAAACAACCAGTGATATGCACAGTAAGACAATAAAATCACCATTAATATTGCTCAACAATTGATAAATACAATTACACTCAGTTAAATCAAGTTCTTCAATTACATATCTTTCGCATATAATTCTTACGAATAAAGCTCTTTTTCAAATATCATTTCCTCAAATAAACATCTTTCGAATATATAATTCTTTCATATAATTCTTTTTGAATAAAATCCTTCCAAACAAATATTTTGAATATAATTCTTTCAATTAAAAAGTCACCATGTGACACCTCATTTCATAATTATAAAAAATACGGGTCTCAGCCCATTTTCATATTTCCATGGCACTTCGTACCATTAATTAAATCATCGTATTTCCCTGGCACCTCGTGCCCTCATTTCATATCACAACTGCACGGACAATTCACATGCCAAATATCATTATCATTTAATCACAACACCTCGTGCCCACATTTCATATCACAACTGCACGGACAATTCACGTGCCAAATATCATTATCATTTAATCACAGCACCTCATGCCTACATTTCATATCACAACTGCACAGACAATTCACGTGCCAATATCCTCATTATTTACTCACGGCACCTCGTGCCCACATTTCATTTTTATAATCCGCCTGAAAATAGCTACATGCTCTCAATTTCAACATAAATCAGATTATTATCAATTTACCAACAACAAGACAAATTGCACAAGTTATAAAAATAAACACAAGAAAAATCACAACATCATATAAAAATCACCAATGCAACTACTCCTCATCATCACATACCATCCCTGACAATAGCCACCCTTATCTCTCCTATGGCCACCCTTATCTCTCTTATAGCCACCCTTATCTCTCCTATAGCCACTCTTATCCCTCCGCTCTGACAATACCAATATCTACCCTTATCGCTCCCTTTAGCCGCCCTTATCGCTCTGACCAGACAATATTCCAACAAACACTACAATAGTGAAATGTCACCCTTATAACCACATAATATCAACGGTGAAATGCCACCCTTATCTCCTCAAAATAATAACTCATACAACACAATAATTTAGATGGGAAATTAACACGACAACATAACAAAATCAATTCATTTTGCCCAATGACCACAACCAAAATTCCAAAGATACAACCAAGTCGATTAATTTCACAACAATTAGCCGAAGGCTCCACACAATGTATATAACACCAAAAAAACAATTAACATAGATAGAAATTACTCAGCATAAAGCAAAGCCTTCATTAATCCAAATTTAGATAATTATATTGACACTTCTTTTTAAACTTGCTTAATTAATTATTTACATAGGGAAAGTTCATATTGAAATTTAATTCCAAGAAATATCAAACCAACAATACTCATGAAATTACATAAGTTTTCAAGTAATAATCAAATCAAATTGTCATATACAAACAAATTCAACAACAAGGATTTAGGCATGTCAAATAGATGATTTAATAAATACTAACAATTATCCAAATTACTACAAAATATGCCCAAGACTTTAACTCAATGAATTTTGCACATATAAGCCTGAGTATGTACTCGTCACCTCGCGTACACGGCTTTTCATATTTCACAAATGGCACATAAAACTCAATGCCTAAGGGGTAATTCCCCCACTCCAGGTTAAACAATACACTTACCTTTTTGAAGTTATGCCGATATTCTAAAATTGCTTTCTTGCCAGAATAGACCTCAGGACCGCTCAATTCTATCCAAATTAATTGTATGACTTCGTTAAAATTCACCGGAAACAATTCCGGATAATAAAAATGTCGACTTAAAAATTTATTCCAAAAAGTCAACAAAAGTCAATGCGGGGCCCGCCCCTTGGAACCTGACATAATTTTCATGAAATCCGAATTCCCATTCCGATACGAGTTCAACCATACTAATTTTATCGAATTCCAATACCAAATCAACCTCCAAATATTAAATTTAAACCAAGAGGGTTTTCACAATCTTTCCAACTAAATTCACCGATTAAATGTTAAAAACAACCATGGATTCGGGTAATTTAACCAATATTGAGTTAAGAACACTTACCCTATTGTTTTATCTGAAAATCTCCCAAAAATCACCTCAATCCGAGCTCCAAATTGGTAAAAATGGAAAATGGGACGAAGTTCCATTTTCAGAACTTAAACTCTCTGTCCAGTGATTTCTTCTACTCGATCGCAAACTTCCTCATGCGATCGAGAAGCACAATTTCAACACTGCCAAAATTAAATCTACGCGATCGCAGAAAGTCCCACGCGATCCCGAAGCGCTGACTCCGCTACCCTACATGATCGCGATGCACAGGGTTCCCAGCTCTACGCGATCTTAGCCCTCTTCACGCGTTCGCGAGTCACAAATTCCCAAAGCTACGCGATCGCATCCCTCTTCACGCGATCGCATAGAACAAAACTCAACAGCCCCCCAATCATCCGTATGCGGTCGCAGATATCCCCACGCGATTGCAAAGAACAAAATTCCACTGCCCAACTAAGCCTACACGATGGCAGACACATTCACGCGATCGTGTAGAACGAAAACAGGATCAGATATCAGAAAATTCCAGCAGTTGTTCAAGTCCAAATTTTTGATCTGTTAACCATCTGAAACTCACCCGAGCCCCTCGAGACCTAAACCAAATATATCAACAAGTCCTAAAACATCATACGAGCTTAGTCGAACCCTCAAATCACCTCAAACAATGCTAAAACCATGAATTATACCCCAATTCAAGCCTAATGAACTTTGAAATTTCAAGTTTTCACAAACGACGCCAAAACCTATCAAATCAATCCGGAATGAATTCAAATTTTGCACACAAGTCATAAATGACATAACGAAGCTATTTAAATTTCCAGAATCGGATTCCGACCCCGATATCAAAAAGTCAACACCCCCAGTCAAACTTCCCAAAAATTTATCTTTCGCCATTTCAAGCCAAATTCTTCTACAGACCTCCAAATAATTTTTCGGACATGCTCCTAAGTCCAAAATCACCATACAGAGCTATTGACATCATAAAAATTCCATTCCGGAGTCGTTTACCCAAAAATCGACTCTCCAGTCAACTCTTTCCATTTAAGATTCTAAATAAGGATTGTTCTTTTAAATTAATTTTGAATCTTCAGTAAATCAAACTCGACCACACCCGCGAGTCATAGTACATATTGTGAAGATGCTCGAGACTTTAAGTCACTGAACGGGGCATAAATTCTTAAAACGACAAGTCGGGTCGTTACATTCTCCCCCTCTGAAACAAACGTTCATCCTCGAACGTGCTAAGAATTATTCTGAGGTTACCAAATTGATGATTTTACTTTTACACATATACTCACGGTTGATCCCACGTTACCGCATTTGAGATAAGCCCGAAAACACTATCTCATTTGAGATTATTTCTTTTATCCATAATTGTAAACTTTAAGACTCGTGAGCACCTAGTTTTTGATTATATTTGAATTTTTATCACCTTCTACTATGTAAATATTTTCAGAATTTAATATATATTTTTTAGCTTTGTTACACTTATATATATATATATATATATATATATATATATATATATATATATATAGAAAAATTATTAATAATTTAAAAGGTCAATTATTACTATTAGTATTATTTTTATTATTATTTTTGTCTTTATTTTTAAATAAAATGAATTAAAAACCGAAAATAAATAGAAATTAATTATTATTATTAATTTTTTTTAAACAAATTTCGGATGGGAATTAAAAAATAGGAAAAGTAGAAATATAAAAGTAAAAGTAAAAGTAGGTAGTAATTGTTTAATAAAAAAAGTAAAAGAAAGTGGAAAATTAAAATAAAAAAAAGGTAAAAGAATGTGGAAATTTAAAAAATGAAAAGTAAAATAAAGTTGGAATTAAAAAATAAAAGTAAGGGTATATGTTTTTTTTTTTTTTTAAAAAGTAAAAGTAAGTGGGAAATAAAAAAAAAAAAGTAAAATATGTGGGAAATAAAAAAAGAAAAGTAAAAAAGTGAGAAATTAAAAAATAAAAGTAAATGAAAGTGGAGAATTATTTTTTTTAAAAAAATAAGAAAAATGGGAAGTGGGAATTCTTTTTAATTAAAAATAAAAATAAAAAATAAAAAATAAAAAATAAAAATCTGAAAAATCCGAAATTTTTTTTCTATAAATATAAGAGAAATGTGATGAAAAAAAGGAGAGAGAGAAAGGAAAAAAAATAGGGAGGAAGGAATTGAGAAAAAATTATTTTCTTCTTCTAGGATAAGGAAATTTCTACTCGTGTCATTCTTTCTTCGTCTTTCTTTCGAAAATCCAGCCTAAAATTCCAGCAAAAAACCAACACCTAACAACTCATCTTCCTCTATGAACCACCAGCTGAAACTTACCCAAACACTAAAACAAAAGAGTTTCAGTCGAGGTTAGAAGCTCCGTCGAGGTTCTCTATACCGTTTCCGGTTGTGGTTAGTTCGTACAAAAGTCCATCAGAGCTTTGTTCATGTTGTACCGAAGAATATTTAGCTATTGAAAGGTCCATTTCTGGTTCTCCAATTTTCGGATTCCAATTCATATTATGTTTGCTATAAGTTTGAATGTTTTTTTTTCTGTTTTACTTAAAGATTGATTCGCGATTGGTTTACTGTTTCACTTGTTATTTTTTAAGGATATTTTAGTCTAATTGCTTACTGTTTTTAGTTTTAGTTAATTAGCATGCCTTGAAGTTCTTGGTTAATTCTTTTGGTGTTAAGACGTGAGTTTTGCTTCACCGGTGTCGTTATTTTGGAATGATTGTTAGTGCTAAGAATATGGGCTCAAAGCTTAATTGGTAAATGAATTATTTCCTAATAAGGCCATACACTAATATCTTGAAAGATGAATTGGACATTCACATGAAATGATTGGGCTTTAGGAATTACTTTTTAATGATAAGAACGATTGGGTTAATTAATATATTACTATCACTTGGGGCATATTCTATAGATTATAAGATGAATTGAAAGAGCATTTTGGTCATCAAGTACTAAATGATCCATTAGCAATTAAGACATGTCATCCACAAATAAATTCTATAATCTATGGCCTTCACAATAATCTCAAATTAGTTTAGGAAGATAGACTCATAAACATTCGTAGCTTGCTTTAGGCGCGATTAATAAATCATTGTGACTATGGATACGGTTCCCGTGGCATAGTCACGATATGTAAACCTCAACTCAAGTGCGCATTTCACGCGACTTGACTTCAACTTCGAATAATAATAAAAATAAGCATGTTGTAAATCGCGGGTGCGTTTCACGTGACGCAATATGTACAAAAACAAATGAGTGTGCGACATCGCGACTTGTTCAAATAAGTTCCATAAATAATTAAAAGCGGTTAAAAGTTAAAAATGCATAATAGGTTTTAAGCTTGTATTAAATAAGATAATTAGGCCAATCATTAATAGTTGAACGACCGTGCTAAAACCACGAAACTTGAGAGTGCCTCACACCTTCTCCTGGGTTAACAGAATTCCTTACCCGGTCTTCTGTGTTCGCAGACCACAAAAATAGAGTCAAATTTCCTCGATTTGGGATTTAAAATAAACCGGTGACTTGGGACACCATAAATTATTCCAAGTGCGACTCTGACTGAAACAAATAATCCCATTTCGAATAATGTCGCTTTAATTGGAAAAACTCCCTATCCCCTATCCCCTCGGGAAAAAGGAGGTGTGACAAGACCAATTTCTTACACTCCAACATTTTCAAAATGCTTAATTTTTCATAACAACGCATAGTATTAGTCTCAACTAGCTATAGCAACTCGTGCCTACACACACATCATCTTTCTTGATAGTGTTGAAGTACTTCAAAATTTTTCTGGGGTGTTTCATTCTTCCCCGCTTAGAATCATTCGCCCTTGATCACATAACATAACTTTATCTCTTCTTTCGCATATATCAATCTTTCAAAAAAAATTTCTAACTCCCAAATTGTTTTCAGAAATTTTGGTAGAGTCTCCCCTGTAATTGGGCCTAACCACCTGCCAGAGTAACACAAAAACAACTCCTAACAACACATCCACAACCCAACAAAACACCACAATGTATATATCAGTAACACTAATCTCAGCATTACAAGCACTGCATTATCATAATGATATCAGGACATGAAGCACATCATATGTATGCCCATCAGCACATCTCGGGACTTAAAAGCCGTTCATAATTAATTCTAGCATCATCAATTAATCTCATATTAACCACCACCTTATTTTGAATTTTCACAACACTAACAACAGAATGTGAGGCATGAAGACCTCATGATTACTTACTTGGATTAATGAGTCACATTTAACGCCACCTGGACACTCATCTCATAGGCTAAAACTCAATGTTTACACCACGAAAATGGCTGAATATGCACAAAAAATATACAAGAATTAGCAAATAGTCCTAACAGGCATGACTCCCTATTAATATTATTGTACAAATTAAATTTCACACAGGGAGAATTTTAAACTCATAAGTATTTCACCACAAGGACCTCATCCTTATATAACTTCCACCGCGGCTTGTAGCTCGGTTTAAATATTTCACATCATATAAAAATGCAAGGATCTCGTCCTCAATTCCGAATCGCAAGTATTTTGCACATTGTGCCAACTGAAATTTCAATTTCCTTTCTTTCTTCTTGTCAATATATTTCATAAACAGTTTTCACAACACACAATGAACCATCATACCGGTAGGGCATATAATTCATAAAGAAATTGGAATCAATTATTCCGAAACACATTAAACCCACTGTAATAAATAATAATTATTACTTTTGGACTTATAGCCGTCAATGGTGTACAAAAATAAAATGACAGATGCGGGCTCACATCTTCAAATCTCCCAACAGGGATAAACATATAAGTGGGTCATAACAATTATGAAGTTCACCCATAAGCGGAGCATAATTGGAGGGCTCACCTCAATATTCAGAACCAAATCAAATTTAGTGGAAAATATCATTTTATCACAGGATCAGGATCAAACCTATAACGACACCATCTGATGTATCGACCTCATCTAAATCATAGCGATCATATCAATTGGTCGGGCATCCGCCTCTTAGGCGCCATCTACCCGCTTGTCCTCCACCTCAACCGACTGTATACGTGGAGTATTAATTGGAATAAAGCTTGTAGCTTGAGTGCTCTGATGAAATCCACCCCTCCCAAGTCTGGGGCAATCTCTCATGATGTGCCTAGTATCATAACATTCATAACAACCCCTCTGAGGCCGCGGTTGCTCGTACTGAATCTGTTCCGGATAACTGGAATAACCATTATAGGAATCCCGTGTCGGTGGTGCATCGTAAGAACTTACTGGAGCACTCCGAGTAATGTTATGTGCGGACTGAGCTGGCCGACTACTCGAGCGTCCGCTATAATGGGTCCTAGCTGAAGTGTAAAATCCACTGAACCCTCCAAATCTTCGAGACCTTTTAGCCTCCTTAGACTCCCTCTCCTCGCCTAAAACACCTTCAATCTTCCTTGCAATCTGCACTACTTGTTGAAGTGGAGCATCAGTTTGCAACTCTCGAGCCATACATATTTTAATATCATAATCGAGTCCCTCAGTAAATCTGCGGACCCGTTCTCTGACTGTAGGAACCAAGATAGGTGCATGACGGGCTAACTCACTGAACTTGATAGCATATTCTGACACTGTCATAGTGCCCTGGCGCAACCGTTCAAAATCTGTGCGCCACGCATCTCGGAGAGTCTGGGGAACAAACTCTTTCAAGAATATTTCCGAAAATTGAGCCCAAGTTAGTGGTGTTGCATCGGCTGGTCTACCTTCTTCATAGATTTTCCACCACCGATACGCTGCGCCTGACAGTTGAAATGTAGTAAAGGCAACTCCGCTCACTTTCACAATACCCATGGTGCGGAGAATACGGTGACAATTTTCTAGAAACCCTTGGGCATCCTCTATAGGCGTGCCACTGAAAGTAGGTGGACTATACCTCTTAAACCTTTCAAGTCTTTTTTGTTCTTCTTCAGATGCCTCTGGCCTGACCTCAGGCCGAACCATAATAATAGGTTGTACCGGTATTGCACCCAAAACCTGACCAACGTGAACCTGATGCTCTGGATTTGTGGTAGGAGTTTGAGCTACTCCCCCAATCTGCGAAATATTTGGTGCAACAGAGATCAATCCCGCATGATTTAATGTACCAAACATACTCAGGAACTGTGCTAAAGTCTCCTGAAGTTCGGGGGTAACAACAGGTGTTTTTGGTACCTGTCCCCTGACTAGAACTACTGGCGGCTCCTCAACTGTTGTTCTGACAGGTGCTCTAGTCGCGGCACGTGCCCTTTCTCGACCTCTGCCTCGGCCTCTACCTCGGCCCCGACCTCTTGCAGCCCTAGCAGTATGTGCGGATGCCTGCTCAGCTAACTCGGTAGCACGTGTCCTCACCATATGTGAGAGAATAGAGATGCAAAGGCTCAAATTCTACAATCAACAAATCCGCACGACAGGAATGAAAGAAGTGGAAATTTCCTAACAGTTCGGTTGCCTCTCAAAGATAAGTACAGACGTCTTTGTACCGATCCGCAAGACTCTACTAGACTTGTTCGTGACTCATAGAACCTATGATCCTAGGGCTCTAATACCAACTTGTCACGACCCAAAATCCCACCACAGGTGTCGTGATGGAACCTAGTCTCTAAGACTAGGTAAGCCGATTACAATTACATTTTGAAGCCATTTTATTTTAATTAAATAGGTAATCAAAACTAGCAGTGGAAGAAATTTGAATATACAACCTCCCAAGAGTGGTAGTACTGAGTCACGAACTCTAACTGAATAAATGGAATGATCACGAGGACCGAATATACAATACTGTTTGATTAAAAATTAATAGTACAATGAAATGAAAAGACTCCAAGGGACTGCGACGACCAAGCAGCTCTACCTTGAATCCTTACGATCCCGCTTTAACTCTGCTCAAGTCCGATATCTCAAATACCTGGCTTTGCACAAAAATGTGCAGAAGTGTAGTTTGAGTACACCACGGTCGGAACCCAATAATTATCAAGACTAACATCAGTGGAGTAGAAATAAGGTATAGTCAAGACACTCACTAGTCTAATAACCTGTGCAATATAATATACAAAATAATAAGAAACAAATAACAATAAGGGCAACATAAAACAACCAGTGATATGCATAGTAAGACAATAAAATCATCATTAATATCACTCATCAATTGATAAATACAATAACACTCAGTTAAATCAAGTTCTTCAATTACATATCTTTCGCATATATAATTCTTACGAATAAAACTCTTTTTCAAATATAATTTCCTCAAATAAACATCTTTCGAATATAAAATTATTTCATATAATTCTTTTTGAATAAAATCCTTCCAAATAAATATTTTGAATATAATTATTTCAATTAAAAAGTCACCACGTGACACCTCATTTCATAATCATAAAAAATACGAGTCTCCGCCCATTTTCATATTTTTCGTAAATAGAGGTCTTAGGCCATTTTCATATTTCCACGGCACTTCGTGCCCATAATTAAATCATCATATTTCCCTGGCACCTTGTGCCCTCATTTCATGTCATAACTGCACGGACAATTCACGTGCCAAATATCATTATCATTTAATCACAGCACCTCCTGCCCACATTTTATATCACAACTGCACGGACAATTCACGTGCCAAATATCATCATCATTTAATCACAGCACCTTGTGCCCACATTTCATATCACAATTGCACGGACAATTCATGTGCCAATATCCTCATTATTTACTCACGACACCTCGTGCCCACATTTCATTTTTATATTCCGCCTGGCAATAGCCACATGCTCTCAATTTCAGCATAAATCAGATTATTATCAATTTACCAACAACAAGATAAATTGCACAAGTTATAAAAATAAACACAAGGAAAATCACAACATCACATATAAATCACCAATGCAACCACTCCTCGTCATCACATACCATCCCCGAAAATAGCCACCCTTATCTCTCCTATAGCCACCCTTATCTCTACTATAGTCACCCTTATCCCTCCGCCCTGACAATATCAATAGCCATTCTTATCGCTCCTATTGCCACCCTTATCGCTCCCTTTAGCCGCCCTTATCGCTCCGCCCAGAAAATATTCCAACAAACACAACAACAGTGAAATGCCACCCTTATACCCACATAATATCAATGGTGAAATTCCACCCTTATCTCCTCAAAATAATAACTCATACAACACAACAATTTACACAGAACATTAACACGGCAAAATAACAAAATCAATTCATTTTTCCCAATGGCCACAACCAAAATTCCAAAGATACAACCAAGTCGATTAATTTCACAACAATTAGCCGAATGCTCCACACAATGTGTATAACACCCAAAAACAATCAACAGAGATAAAAATTACTCAGCATAAAGCAAAGCCTTCATTAATCCAAATTTAGTTAATTATATTAACACTTTTTTTTTAAACATGCTTAATTAAGTATTTGCACAGGGAAAGTTCATATTGAAATTTAATTCCAAGAAATATCAAACCAATAATACTCACAAAATTACATAAGTTTTCAAGTAACAATCACATCAAAGTGTCATATAAAACAAATTCAACAACAAGGATTTAGGCATGGCAAATAGACGATTTAATAAATACTAACAATTATCCAAATTACTACACAATATGCCCAAGACTTTAACTCAATGAATTTTTCACATATAAGCCCGAGTATGTACTCATCACCTCGCGTACACGGCTTTTCACATTTCACAAATGGCACATAAGACTCAATGCCTAAGGGGTAATTCCCCCGCTCGAGGTTAAACAAGACACTTACCTTTTTGAAGTTATGCCGATATTCCAAAATCGCCTTCTTGCTTGAATTGACCTCCGGACCGCTCAAATCTATCCAGATTAATTGTATAACTTCATTAAAATTCATCAAAAATAATTTCGGATAATAAAATATCGACTTAAAAATTTATTCCAAAAAGTTAACAAAAGTCAATGCAGGGCCCGCCCCTCAAAACCTGACATTATTTTCATGAAATCCGAACATCCATTCCAATACGAGTTCAACCATACCAATTTTATTGAATTCCAATAACAAATCAACCTCCAAATCTTAAATTTAAACCAAGAGGGCTTTCACAATTTTTCCAACTAAATTCACCGATTAAATGTTAAAAACAACCATGGATTCGGGTAATTTAACCAATATTGAGTTAAGAACACTTACCCCATTGTTTTCTCTGAAAATCTCCCAAACAACACCTCAATCCGAGCTCCAAATCGGTAAAAATGGAAAATGGGACGAAAAAAGTCCCATTTTCAGAACTTAAACTCTTTGCCCAGTGATTTCTTCTACGCGATCGCGAACTTCCTCACGCGATCGCGAAGTACAATTTCAACACTGCCAAAATTAACTCTACACAATTATGAAGCCCTGACTCCGCAACCCTATGCGATCGCGATCATAGCCCACGTGATCGCGTTCCCAGCTCTACGCGATCATAGCCCTCTTCACGCGTTCGCGAGTCACCAATTCCCAGAGCTACGTGATCGCATCCCTTTTCACGCAATCGCGTAGAACAAAATTCAACACCCCCTCAATCATCTATACACGATTGCAGATATCCCCACATGATCACAAAGAACAAAATTCCTCTGCCCAACTAAGCCTACGCGATCGTAGACACATTCACGTGATCGCGTAGAAGGGAAACAGGATTAGATATCAGAAAATTCCAGCAGTTGTTCAAGTCAAAATTTTTGATCTGTTAACCATCCGAAACTCACCTGAGCCCCTTGGGACCTCAACCAAATATACCAACAAGTCCTAAAATATCATACGAGCTAAGTCGAACCCTCAAATCACCTCAAACAACGCTAAAACCATGAATCATAGCCCAATTCAAGCCTAATGAACTTTGAAATTTCAAGTTTCCACAAACGACACCGGAACCTATCAAATCAATCCGGAATGACTTCAAATTTTGCACACAAGTCATAAATAACATAACGAAGTTATTCAAATTTCCAGAATCGGATTCCGACCCCGATATCAAAAAGTCTACCCCCCGGTCAAACTACCCAAAAATTCATCTTTCGCCATTTCAAGCAAAATTCCTTTACAGACCTTCGAATAATTTTCTGGACACGCTCCTAAGTCCAAACTCACCATACGGAGCTATTGACATCATTAAAATTCCATTCCGGAGTCGTTTACTAAAAAGCCGACTCTCCGGTTAACTCTTTCCATTTAAGTTTCTAAATAAGAATTGTTCTTTTAATTTAATTCTGAATCTTTAGTAAATCAAACCCGACCACACTCGCGAGTCATAATACATATTGTGAATCTTCTCGAGACCTTAAGTCACTGAACGGGGCATGAATTCTTAAAATGACAAGTCGGGTCGTTACAAAAAACCAGTGTGTTTCGTATAGATCGAGATTTGTAGCTTGATTCTTTACTCATTCCATACTGGGAAGAATTGCAGGAAATTGTTCGATAACACTTCTTCCTATTTCTTTCTCAATGATATCCGACGATCAAGACAATTCCTGTGAAACCCTTTCATTTCATAGAAGTGAATTCTTATTCTTACGAAGCAAATAGCATTTCCTATTGATTTGTCCCCTAGACTAGACCTATTCTGATTCTGAATTATCCGCCGCTACGCTATTCCCAAGGACTAGAAAAATTGAAATAGCAAAATTTTTGGGTCATCTCAATGGGTTCAGAAACCACACGTTTCT